>NC_068396.1:35852293-36152856 GCF_023724105.1 Carassius gibelio
AAAGCACATACAGTACAGACCAAAAGTTTGGACACACCTTCTCATTCAAAGAGTTTTCTTTATTTTCATGACTATGAAAATTGTAGAGTCACACTGAAGGCATCAAGGGCTATTTGACCAAGAAGGAGAGTGATGGGGTGCTGCGCCAGATGACCTGGCCCCCACAGTCACTGGACCTGAACCCAATCGAGATGGTTTAGGGGTGAGCTGGACCGCAAAGTGAAGGCAAAGGGGCCAACAAGTGCTAAGCATCTCTCAGGGAACTCCTTCAAGACTGTTGGAAGACCATTTCAGGTGAGTGAAATTCACATTCAAATCAAATCAGTGATAATTAAGATTATTCACATATAATGTGATCATCTGCAAAGACTTGGACTCTTGGTATCTTGATATCTCTCCTGGTGTTTTCAAAATAAATAAATAAATTGGTTCAGTGTTTTTATGAAGACCAGTTTTTGATCACTTTTCTAGCTGAAGTCATTGAAGATGGATGTGGAGCTGTTGTAAAGGAAATGAGCCAAACTGGTCTTTGTATTCCTGTTGGTTTCATATAAAATCATCTTGGTGTGTGTTCTGACTTTGTGCATACATTTGAATACAAATTTTAATTTGAGCAGGAGGAGGTTACAAAATGTGCTTCCTCAGGCATGATGTCATATAGATTCATAAAAATGCCATATAAATTTCTGAAGCAAACATTTTCATGTAGTCGGGTGAATATCAAATCAAGAAAAACGTAGACCAGGTAAGACGCTCTTGAAATACTTAAGTATAAATTGCTTTTAGTTTTCATCTTTATTAGCTGTTTGTGAGGAAATCCTCATTTACATCTTCTAGCCTAATCTCTGGTATTCATTATGTTGATGAACTATCATCATAATTTTCTAAAAAAGTATACTGCATCATGTGTACTGAATTGATTCATGTGTTATGGTTTTATTCTTCATATCAAAGGTAATATAAAGTTCTTAATATCAAAGTTGTAAGACTGAAAGTGTTACAGAAGACAGAACAGGGAGACACAATCAAATTGATAGATATCAGGTAAAACAGGCAAAAATTTATTTCAGGCCTATAGCAGTTGACACAGTCTGTTGAATCTCTCTGGTGACACTAACAGTAAAAGAACAAAACTACCGTAAGTACATGAACTGCTCCCCACATTTTTAGTCTCTAGAACCGTTTCAGAAAATCAACTCCTTGGCTGATGTACATTTAAAAATACAGCCTACAGATCAGACACATTTCGTGATAAGGAATATGATTTTATAATTTCATATAATGATTTGTTTTAAATACTAAGCTTGATCAATTCCAACGACAGCACTGTACAACTCTGTGTGTTTTGTTTTGTTTTAAAAAGTGTCCAATTCTGTTATAAGAATCTGATTTTTGAGAGAGTGAACTGTCTCAAACAATTTCAGGCAGTTCTTTACAAACCCATACCATTTAAATCAATAGGCCAGGCCTAGCTGTTAATGGCTAGTTTTAATTATGATTCGAAACCCCCTTCTATTCACCTTATTTTGCAATGCGGAAATAAAATATTTTGGTGAATTTGTGTGGCTTTCAATTTATTAGTTGCTATAAGGTAAATAACAAGTAAATTAATTTCAATAAACAGTAGAACTACAAACCAGTGTTGATTTCCTACACTATGCTAGAAAAAATGCTAACCTCCTAAACCTACCCCACACCTGACCCTTACCTTAACCAGTGAAACTGACTGCATGGCAGGATTGGCCCTGCATAGTGTGGTAATAAAAGTTGCAGTTTAGGAGATAAACAGTTAATAAGATTATGTGATTGTTCCGTAACTCCCCAAATGGACCTCTTTAATTTTTTAATGTTCTTTAATATGATCCTTTTTCGGTTCTAGCACCGTTTAGGCACCGGTATCGTTTTAAAACCTAATCGATACCCAACCCTACCCGGGACACCCCCGTTGTTTAAAACAAAGCGATAGAGTGAAATCTCTTCCCTGCGCTGCACCAGGACGGCTTGCAAGGAGAGGACGTGGGTGGTCCCAACACCACTGGCCAGGAGCCTTTGGCTCTGCTCTCACGGATAATATTTATTTATATAGCATATTTATTTTCAACTAGAAACAGTGCTTTATTTGATAATTAAAATGTATTTGTTTTCTCTCTTTAATCTGTAATGAGGGAATGTCCTCTGATTTTTATTTATTAATTTATTTATTTTAGATAAAGAGATAAAACACACTGGACAGCCAAAATTGACAATGGCGTCTTCTTTTTATAAAGGTGAGTATATTGAAGAAGTGGTTCTCTCTGCCCTAAAAATTATGACAGAAACTGAATTGATATTATGAACACTGAAAAAAGTAATAAGTAAATTTACTTAATTTTTATTTGGCAAGTTTTTGCACAAGCATTTTTCAAGTAAATTTAACACATTTGGAAATTAAGTAAATCTACTTAACTAAGTTAAGTAAAAAAAAATTAAATAATAATAAGTACATTTTATTGAGTAAAATTTAATTAAATGATATTAAATTAATGCCTTTAGCAGACACTTTTATCCAAAACAACTTACAGTGCATTCAGGCTAACAATTTTCACCTATCATGTGTTCCCGGGGAATCGAACCCCCAACCTTGCGCTTGCTAATGCAATGTTCTACCACTGAGCTACAGGAACACTTCTAGATCTGGTGAAAAATAAGTGAAAACTTCACTTACTTACTTTTTTATTTTGGAAAAGTTTTTACACTAATAAAAAACCCGAAACAGATATTCTAGAAATTTCTAAATGTAAAATAATTTTTTTCAAAACAGTTTTATCAAATGAGGGTAAATAAGTCTCTCACTTCTGTCCCTTTAAACCAGTTTACAGCAAAGACAGCACGAAGGACTGGATGCACATGATAAATATTCTGCAATTAAGAAAACAGACAAAAGAAATAGCACTGTAAAACCCGATAAGTAAACTTTACTCAAACCGTTTGAGTAAATAGATTGCCTTGATTTAAACCATGTAAGTTTTAAAACTTTGCATTTAAGTTATTAATTGATTAACTAAGTGCTGATTGAGAATTAGTGATGAACAGCTGCTGTTAACATACAGAATCACTGAAGAAAAGAGAAACACAAGAACTACTACAACTGACTTCAGACACAGACTTAGATGAAATCAACTGAAATAAAATACATGAAATCTCTCAAGATCTGATTAAACAACCCACAAACAGCATCACCAGCTCCACTTATTAATAACCAGACTGACTTTATTTCTGTCAGACGTCTACAGAAGATCTTATTGAGAATGAACTAAGGTTTAGATGTTGATTTATTGTTTCATTTGAAGTAACCATGTTAGAGATCACTGTTTGCTTTAGTTGGGGTCTTGACCCTTGATTTCTGTCTCAGTCTTTTCTCTGGCTGTTATAACCGTGTGTTTCTGAAACACATTTGTTGTAACTCAAAAGCCCAGAAGAAAAGCCGTCAGGTGTTAACCTGTACCTAGATGTAGGTTGTTATACTTTATATTGGTGATGATAATCATCAATTATTTATCTGTATGGCTTCTAATGAAGTAGGTGTTGTGTAATTAGTAGAAGTGATTCTAGTAAAAGTGAGATTAAGAGCCAGTGATTCTGTGATAGTCAGTTAATATAAAAATGCCTTTCTAAACATTTTTGTACACATACATTTTTCTTCTATGGCAGTAACTGGTCAAACACAGACATTAATAATCAGAATATGAACCTCTACAATGGTGACGAAAAAAATGCTGCAATGCATTCTGGGTACTATTGTAGTACAGTACTCATCCATGGCTCCCAGCATGCTCTGCGGCATTTTTTTTTATGGTCACCATTGTTGAGGTTCATATTCTGATTATTGATGTCTGTGTGTGACTGTTTGACACCGTAGAAGACCACACTGTTTGAAAAGTCATTCAGATTAACCGATTATCACAGAACCACTTGCTCTTAGCATCACTTTTGCTACAACCAATCAAATTACACAACATAAAGCATAACAATCTACACCTAGGCACAGGTTAACACCTGATGGCATTTCTTCTGGGCTTTTGAGTTGTAACAAACATGTTTAAGAAACACACGGTTATAACAGCCAGAGAAAAGACTAAGACAGAAATCAAGGGTCAAGAGCCCAACTAAAGCAAACACTGATCTCTAACATGGTTACTTCAAATGAAACAATAAATCAACATCTAAACCTTAGTTCATTCTCAATAAGATCTTCTGTAGACGTCTGACAGAAATAAAGTCAGTCTGGTTATTAATAAGTGGAGCTGGTGATGCTGTTTGTGGGTTGTTTAATCAGATCTTGAGAGATTTCATGTATTTTATTTCAGTTGATTTCATCTAAGTCTGTGTCTGAAGTCAGTTGTAGTAGTTCTTGTGTTTCTCTTTTCTTCAGTGATTCTGTTTGTTAACAGCAGCTGTTCATCACTAATTCTCAATCAGCACTTAGTTAATCACTTAATTACTTAAATGCAAAGTTTTAAAACTTCCATGGTTTAAATCAAGGCAATCTGTTTACTCAAACGGTTTGAGTAAAGTTTACTTATCGGGTTTACAGTGCTATTTCTTTTGTCTGTTTTCTTAACTGCAGAATATGTATCATGTGCATCCAGTCCTTCGTGCTGTCTTTGCTGTAAACTGGTTTAAAGGGACAGAAGTGAGAGACTTATTTACCCCCATTTGATAAAACTGTTTTGAAAAAAAAATATTTTACATTTAGAAATTTCTAGAATATCTGTTTCGGGTTTTTTGTTAGTGTAAAAACTTTTCCAAAATAAAAAAGTAAGTAAGTGAAGTTTTTACTTATTTTTCACCAGATCTTGAAGTGTTCCTGTAGCTCAGTGGTAGAACATTGCATTAGCAAGCGCAAGGTTGGGGTGTTCGATTCCCCGGGAACACATGAAAGGTGAAAATTGTTAGCCTGAATGCACTGTTAGTTGCTTTGGATAAAAGTGTCTCCTAAAGGCATTAATTCAATATTATTTAATTAAATTCTACTCAAAAAAATGTACTTATTATTATTTTATTTTTTTTACTTAACTTAGTTAAGTAGATTTACTTAATTTCCAAATGTGTTAAATTTACTTGAAAAATGCTTGTGCAAAAACTTGCCAAATAAAAATTAAGTAAATTTACTTATTACTTTTTTCAGTGTAGAGTCTAGTTTCACTTACATCAGTGGGTTTGTGGATGTAGTGGTCAGCTTTGTCAGCATGCTGGTTGAGAATATAACACAAACCATAACAATAAAAACTTTCTCTAACCAGAAACCATTGGTCGATAAATCAATCCAGGCCGCGGTGAATACGTGCAAGGCTATGTATAATGCAGGGCTCATTGGGAGACATGAGCAGATACAAAACAGCATGTTACGCTCTCCAAAACACTGTGAGAATCGCTAAAAAAACAGTACAGAAAACGAGTGGAGTCTCATTTCCAACTGAATGACTCCAGGCACATGTGGCAGGGACTGAGAACTGGTGAGTGTTGACTCTTCACTAGCCAATGGCTGAACACCTTTTATGCATGTTTTAAAGCAAACCACTCTGGCGATATCAACAGTCTACTGACGTGCACAGAGGAAAGGAACAGCTGTGTCAGTGACGTGTGCACAATCACTGTATCGGAGGACGAAGTTCATCAAGCTCTGAAGCGTGTGAACATCAGGAAAGCAGCTGGCCCAGACAGGATTTCTGGTCATGTATTGAGATCATGTGTTGATCAGATGGCTGGATTGTTTACATCCATCTTTAACAAGACCCTTGCACAGTCACACAGCAAAATCCCCAGTGTTAATTTAACACTCTTGAGTGTGGACTCATATAAACACTAAAGCAGTGTTAAAAGTAACACTGAAGCAGAGTTGAAGTTAATGAGATAATTAAGAAGTTAATTGAGTTATGATTAAGCATTATTGAAGACACCTGATGTTAACAAGCAGAATCACCAAACGAGAAAATCACAATTTGTGTATCACCATTATAGTGGTCAATGTTTGCTTTAGTTGGGATCTTGACCCTTCAGTTATTATCTTTAGATTTTATGTGGCTGTGGAGACTGAATTATATCATACAGACAGACCACAGCAGAGGCAATCATGTGTGCCATTGATTGTGATTTGAGCTATTTGTTAAAGAGTGGCCTGAATGCCTGAGTTTAAGTTTCTTTACTGCATACATAAATTAAGTGAAAAAGAAAACTAAGCAACCCAGCATTTCTGACATAGTATGACATGTTTTTAATAGTTAGTTCGGCGTAAAAAAAAAGTAATCTTTAGTTTAGACACACAGACATCAGGAATCAGCGTGAGCATCACAACAACGGTGACCATCAAAAAAGCATGTTGTAGCCAATAAAAACTCATCCATGGCTCCCATCATGCATTGCGGCATGAATAAATTATGAGCTGAACTGTCTTTTTAACTTTTTATTCTAACTATATTTTATTTTTGCTGTTTTTATGTTCATTTTTTTGTATCTAGCTTTGTGATTTTCAGAGTTGGTCTGTTTATCTGAATATGTTGTTTGTCACCGTTGTTGAGATTCATACGTTTATTATTGTTATCTTTGTGTGCCTAAAATTAGAATTCTTTAATAAAAAAAGATCAGAATCACTTGCAAGAGATAACTACAAAATTTATAGAAAATACAGATCTTTTTCATTGTGGAATCAAAGCTGTGAAAATTTTACTTTGAGAAGAGACTGTAAATGAGTTCAGTGATTCATGTCAAACAACGATTACATTAAAACATAATCATCAACACGCTATGATTTTTGCTCTTGGTTTGACAAACAAACTTTAAAAATAAAAAGTTACAAGCCAAGATCCCAACTAAAGCAAACACTGACCACTATAATGGTGACACACAAATTGTGATTTTTCTCGTTTGTGATTCTGCTTGTTAACATCAGGTGTCTTCAATAATGCTTAATCATAACTCAATTAACTTCTTAATTATCTCATTAACTTCAACTCTGCTTCAGTGTTACTTTTAACACTGCTTCAGTGTTTATATGAGTCCACACTCAGAGTGTTAAATTAACACTGGGGATTTTGCTGTGCAGTTGTCCCTACATGCTTTAAAAAATCTATCATCGTTCCTGTACCTAAAAACAGCAACTCATCTTTCCTAAATGAATATTGACCAGTGGTACTCACATCACTAATTATGAAGGTTTTTGAGAGGCTTATAAAGAACACCATCTGCTCCTCTATCCCTATAACAACATTGACCCACTCCAGTTCACCTGTAGCCCTAATAGGTCTACTGAGGATGCTGTTTCCCACCTCCTGTAGAGCAGAGCTACACCCCACTCATCATTTACGGGACCCCAGTGGAGAGAGTGAGCAGCTTCAAATACCTTAGTGTTCACATTTCCCAGGACCTGACCTGGACTAACCACATTCAAGTTAAAAAAGCCAGACAATGACTGTACCATCTGAAAATCCTGAGAAAATTCAAGGTTTTCCCTGGAATCCTGAAAACTTTCTATATTGGGGCTTTAGAAAGTATATTGAATCATCATGGAATAGAAACAGCTCAGCCCAGGATTGTAAAGCCCCGCAAGGAGTAGTGTGCTCAGCCGAGCGGATCTCCAGAACTGATCTCCCCTCTCTGCAAGACATGAACACCAGGAGACCCTGGAAATTCACTGTTTAATCTACAGTCAGGCAGATGCTTCTGCAGTCTGATGGGAAAAACGGAGAGGCTCAGGAGGAGTTTATTCCCTCACGCTATCAGACTACTAAACATGGACATTAAACACACTGCATTTAGAGACTCTGGTAGTTTAGGATAACCCAATACCTCTCTGCACACTGCAGTTATTTGAGATTTATGCAACTCATCCTCACTGCACATTGTTTACATCTCTGCAAATCATCTGTGTAGCAGTGTCTGTGTATCATCTTTACAAATCATCTTTAATATATTGTGTATATTTCATTATTTGTATTTAATTTTCTTTTATTTGTTGGCACAGTCTAAAAAGAGTACATACAGTTTTTTTCTGTCCTTTGACATCACCATTTCGCCAGCCCACATTCACATAACAAAAGTTCCAAATAAAGTTTGGTTTATTTTTTTATTTTTTTTCGGTGAACCACAGGCACTCAGTGAAAAAAGGTTTCTGAACAGACTGTGGAATACCAGTCAGTCAGGCAAAACACACGCAACCGCAACGACTCAGATTGACAGATATGTAAAAGAATAAACAGGAATAATCCGACTTTTGAGCGACTTTTGATAATTGCTCCCTTTTACACATTGTTGTTCCTGTGGCTCAGTGGCATAGAGCATTGCGTTAGCAGCGCAAAAGTTCATGGGTGTCAATTCCAAGGGAAAATACTGATAAATAATAAAAATAAAAAAACATATATCCTGAATGTACTCTAAAGTCACTTTGGATAAAAGCTTCTGCTAAATACATAAATATAATGTAAATGTTGTCTTAATGATGATTTCTCCCATTGCAGGTATAAATATAACACTGCAGGAAGGATGCACTGTAAGTTGAGTTAGATTTTTTTTCCCTTACATTTTAGGCTTACAGCTTTGATCAACAGCAATGTTTTCAACTATCTTGAATAAAAAGCACTTGATTGAGACAAGATAATATAGAAAAACAATTACAGCATAAATTCTTCAATGAGCCAAAAAAAAAACCTTGTGCCTTATTTAAAGGGGTGGTTGATTGCGATTTCACTTTTTTAATTTTAGTTTGTAATGTTGATGTTTCTTCATAAACAATATTTGCAGTTACGAAGCAGAATGTTCAATGCAAACAGAGATATTGTGTTTTCAAATTCTGGCAATTTAATGCCTATGAACATGGCTCGTAGGGACTACAGCGAGATGGGACAGAGAAGTGTGGAATAAATGTAAATTATCTTAAAAATAATGAGTGAAAAAACAAAAAACAAAAACAAAGCATTAACATGTTAGACTGCACCCCATAAACAATCAAGCTTAGACAAAAAAAAGGTCAACCACCCGTTTAACAGATCATGTGATTGGATTACTGTAATCTTTCTCACCATGCCCCTTTTAAAATATTATTTTATTCTTTCTGAAATGCCTGTAATTACAATAATTAGGTGTGTCACACGATCCTGAACATCAGGCATCCACACGAAAGATAATATGGCAGTGCTTCCCACCTAGAAATGTTTAATGTTCTAGGAATGTTTTCAGCGGCTGGTTTTATTTTAGTTCCCAGAATGTTCTGCTAAAAGTTAGGATAACATTCTCTAAAAACATTCTAAAAATGTCTATTGATAACATTGTTACAACATTATTCTCTAACATTCTAATAAAGCCTCTCATCACACTAGATGTGGACTGACATTGCTCAGAAGTCAAATGCTGGTTGAAAGTGACTTAGGTAGTTAGGTACTAAGGTAGTATGACTCTTTTCAGTGTTACTGTTCATTTAGCTGCTGTAATTATATTTCTTACACCAAAAACTGTATGAGAAAGATGTCATCAGGTGATGTTGGTACTTGCTGATATTAGAACTTTCCTCTTGCAGTGATCTGATCAACTGGTTTTATCTGGAGTTTCTATGCTATTAATCTAATATTAGTGACCATAGCAGATGCAATGCATAAGATCCTACAAATTTATACCATATCTCGTGGCCTGGGAAGTCGTGGCCTAATGGTTAGAGGGTAGGACTCCCAATCGAAGGGTTGTGAGTTCTAGTCTCGGGCCGGATGGAATTGTGGGTGGGGCTAGTGCACGAACAGCTCTCTCTCCACCTTCAATACCATGACTTAGGTGCCCTTGAGCAAGGCATCGAACCCCCATAAATGGCTGTCCACTGCTCTGGGTGTGTGCTCACAGTGTTTGTGTTTGTGTGTGTGTGTGTGTGTTCACTGCTCTGTGTGTGTGCATTTCAGATGGGTTAAATGCAGAGCACAAATTCTGAGTATGGGTCACCATACTTGGCTGAAAGTCATTTCACTTTCATCTTGTCTGTTCTTTTTCAGTTAGATTGTTAATGAACCAGAGCATGCTCAGTCACACAGATACCTCAAGAATTAGAGTATGAATCTCAACAATGGTGACATGCTTCATGCCGCAATGCATTCTGGGTGCCATGGATGAGTTTTGTGTGATGTACCCAGAATACATTGCAGCATGAAGCATGTCACCAATGTTGAGATTCATACACACAATCTTGATGTTTGTGTGACAATGAATTTGTTTTTTTTTTTCCCCAAATGTTTTAAATAATCTGCTTTAAATTCAACTGAGTCTCAGAGTGTTGAGCCATTAAGTTGCTTTAATGTGTAACTAAGACCATACATTAGATTGGGTGAAAACAGCTATCCAGACCACATGTGTGATGATGTGTTAATTATCAGTAAGCAACCAGGGCTGTCTAACCAGATGTTCTCTTGTTGTTTGCCATAATAAAAATTACAGCAGTCAAAGAACAACGATGACAAGTCAAGTGTCAAATTGAACAACGATGACAAGTCAAGTGTCAAATTGAACAACTAAAGCCAACACTTATCACCATTATGGTGACATCAGACTAAACTATTACTTTTAAACAAACATCTTCTTAAATCTTAATTAGAATGTTAGGGGATAATGTTCTAATAACGTTATTAATAAACATATTTAGAATGTTTTTAGATAACGTAATCCTATCTTTTGAGAGAACGTTCTGGGAACAAAAATAAAACTAGCCGCTGAAAACATTGTTAGAACAATCCATGGGAATGTTCCTAGAACATTTTTAGAACAAAAAAAAATTCTAGCTGGGTTGTTACTGGATTTCGTCTGTGCGCTCCGGGGCGCAAGTAGTTTCTCTTCTCTTGAACACACAGGAAGGAAATGGTGCCGATATTTTATGCAATATTGCATTTTATTTATTGTTTTCTCAGGTTAAATTCACAACTTTGCATTGGAAACAACTAATTAGTCAAAAGAACAGTGCAATAAAATGTGCTCTGTAATATGAAATATGAATGTGATTTTATGTTTATTGTTGATGGATTTTAGTACCTTAAAACAGGATCAAAATCAACAAATACTGCTTTCACGCTTGTTATTTTAGGGTCAGACGTGTTTGCAAAATCTCCTCGGTCAACTAGGGAACATTTCATCTCAAGTGCTCTCTGTGAATGTAAGTCTTTTCATGAGAAAAATCATAATATTATCAAATCTTTGTCAGTTACATGACCACTGACTTATCTCTGCTGTCTTATCTCATTATATTTATCTAATCAATAAATTAGACTGTGACAAACATTTTGACTGTGGCCCTCAACACTTCAGAGAAGATTTTGGAGTCATCATCATCAGCAAGTCGAGCTGAACTAGCCTCCTATGGAAACCTTGTGTTAAAAACCAGTGACAAACTCATTTCTACATTAGTGAAGCCGACAGACACAAGTGCCAGTGCCAGTTTTACTCTTCCTGCTGTAGGTAAGGAAGACAATTATTAATATACTGAAGATGAAACAGATTACACATGATGATTTTATGTAGTCACTCTATAGAAAAATTCCAGTCATTTGCCATCCCGACACTTTCTGCCCTAGACACAGCCAACACGTTTTCACTCCCAAATTTTCATATATTGAAGCCAAAAATGTTTGACGCTCAAAGTACCCCTTTGAGCATATATATATATATATATATATATATATATATATATATATATATATATATATATATATATATATACTTTCATTGTAGCACCTAACCCTTAGCATTTCACAACCAAGGCTGATTTCTTCTGATCTACAATCTTTTTATCTGCACTGTTTGTTTACTTCACTGGTTTGCCCTCTATCTGCCACATGCTTTATGCTACTTTATTTAACTTTATTTATTTTTATGTTTTATTTTATTTATTTTATTAACTTTTTTACATTCATTTTTGTATAGTTGTATTTTATATTTAATCTGTATCTATCTGTATTTTTATTATACTTTTGCTATATACTGTTTACTATATCTGTATGCACAGAGGGTCTGAGAGTAACGTAATTTCACTTTTCTGTGTCTATGTACTGTACATGTGGAAGAATTGACAGTAAAGCACACTTGACTTTTCACTAATGCTGCCTTCACATGCTAGCAGTATGATAATAAATATGAATGTGGAAGTTAATAATGACATATAAAAGCAATGTGAAGTCAACCGTGTGAATTTGTCGAGCTCATAACCCCAAGTGGGAGTGAGAGTTTCTGACATCTTTAGTGTGTGAGATTGATCGTTTTGTTGTTGCCAGTGTGCCAGAGCATGAGCTCTTGAAGCTCTGCACTCTTTTGAAAAGGGGATTGGGAGCAGCAGCTCATTTACATTTAAAGGGACTCACACAAAAACAGCACATTTTGGCTCATTGGTATTTTGAGCTAAGACTTCACGTACACACTGTGAAAATCAAATACTTATCATACATCTTGTAAAAAAGGGCATAATAGGTAATATTTAAATGAGTTAAATAGTAAAATATAGAACCTAAAAATATGTACTCATGTTTAAAGTTGATTCATATACAATTCAAGTATAAAAAATTGGAATATTGTTTTAATTTCCCTTAAAAAAATTGTCAAGGCCTATTAAATATTAAAAACAATGGCTTCCAATTATGGCGTTTCAGTGTTGAATAGCTTTAATTAAATGCTAACATTGAGGGACAATTCAGTTAATATAGATGTCAGTAGTTGTTGGCCTTTTAATAGGATTACTTATTTAAAAAAAAAATGCATTTAAACCCATTTAAAATATGCCATCTTGTTATTACTACATTAATTTGGAGAACAACTGTTAAATTATGAAAATATTATTCTATTAATTATGAATTCATTGTAATTATGTATTTATTATTATTATCTTTATTAATTGACAGCACTATTAAAGAAAAGCACTTTGAAAGTTGACACGAAGGGTTCAAACTACATCATAGATGAAAATCCAATAATAGTAAATAGGGATTCCAATGGGCTTCATTTAAAAAACATTGTAGCCTTAATAGCCGAACTAATTATTATTAAAGTGTCACTCACAGAGTGTGCATTTTACCATTATGTTCTTTTCTTTTTCTTTGACAAATTGAAAATAATGAGCGTACTTCCATAAACCAAACGCTGTCCTCTCTGCCATCTAGACGGGAGTTCGAAAAAAAAAAAAAAACACACACACGCACAGGGTCAGGCGCAGGGCACAGACGTATCACAGCCATTGACTTTACGATCACAGAGCTTCGGCTACGCTGATACATCCGTAGGTGGCACAGTAGACCTAGGCCTACTGTCTGACAAAAAGCAGGCTGCAGTCTGGATTTTCCTTTCCTTAAAATAACGGATTACTTTTTTTAAAAAGTAACGAAGTTACTGATTACTTCCGCACGAAACTAACGCGTTAAGTTACACATTTCAGGAAAAAAGTAATTAGAGTACTCTAACGCGTTACTTTGTAACGCGTTACCCACAACACTGATCATGAACCCACCTAGAAACTTTTAATGTTCAAGGAACATTTTCAGTGGCTGGTTTTATTTTAGTTCCCAGAATGTTCTGCTAAAAGTTAGGATAACATTATCTAAAAACATTAAAAAAATGTCTATTGATAACATTGTTACAACATTATTCTCTAACATTCTCATAAAGCTTCCCATCACACTAGATGTGGACTGACATTGCTCAGAAGTCAAATGTTGGTTGAAAGTGAAAACCCAACCTCTGTTTGGTGTCAAACTCTAGCGTAAATAACTCCAAAAACAGTATTACCAACCTCACTTATTATAAACAAGATTTATTTCTGTCATAAATGTAAAAAAGTTCTTATTGAGTGTAACAGAGGTGTTGGTGGTTTATTGAAAATAATAGTTTAGTTTGACGTCACCATTATGGTGATCAGTACTTAGGAAGTATGACTCTTTTCAGTGTTACAATTCATTTAACTGCTGTAATTATATTTCTTACAGCAAAAGCAATGAGAGTAAAATGTCAGCAGGTGATGCTGGTTATTTGCTGACATTAAAACTTTCCTTAAGTTTGATCTCAATAATGGTGACATGCTTCATGCTGCAATGCATTCTGGGCGCCATGGATGAGTCTCAGGCTGTTGAGTCGTTAAGTTGCTTTATTAAATAATATGTAACTAACACAATACATTAGATTGGGTGAAAACAGCTATCCAAGCCACATATGTGATGATGTATTAATCATTAGCAAGCAGCCAGTGTTGTCTAACCACACGTTCTCTTGCAGTTTTTGCCACAACAAAGATTATAGCAGTTAAAGAACAACACTGACAAGTCAAGGGTCAAATTGTAAACTAAACTAAAACCAACACTTATAACCAGTACGGTGACCAATCCAAACTATTACTTTTAAACAGACATCAACATCTAAACATCTGCTTAAATCTTTATTAGAATGTTAGGGGATAATGTTCTAATAATGTTATTAATAAACAATTTTAGAATGTTTTTAGAGAATGTTATTCTATCTTTTGAGAGAACGTTCTGGGAACAAAAATAAAATTACCCGCTAAAAACATTGTTAGAACAATCCATGGGAACGTTTTTAGAACATTTTTAGAACAAAAAAATTCTAGCTGGGAAGATACTCAGCTCCTCTCGTCTCATTCTTGTTCAGGTCAGGCAGCAGTACAGGAAGTTCTTCAGATGTCTTTGCGGTGGACACAAAAAACTCTGAGGACTACAGCATCATGTTTAGGAATTAAAAGTAATGCTGAAATGCCATTAACAGGTGATGTAATTCTTACAGTAAAATCAACGTTTAAGATGTTAACTGTAGTTTCAGCTCCTTCCTGTAAATACTTTTGATATTACAGTCCTAAATACTATTAATGCTGAACATTTAAATCCTTTTTAAACACAATCTGTTTCTTGGTGGTGAGAGAAAAAAATATTTTTACAGAGAATCCACAAAATGTTCTACTAAATGCTGGCCAATTATAAAAACCATCATGAAATATGTTTCATACATGGTGAAGGAAAGTAACATGACTTAAGACTTTATATTTTAAGTTAGATATTTAAATGTGCCTTGCATAAATTGTTTGTGTATTAATCGTCAATACTTCTGTTTGTGGTTAGAATATATTTTTTTTATTTTACTTTATATGCCATAAAGTAATAATGCAGTATATTTTCAGAATGGAGTGTCACAGGTTTTACATGCGTATCTTTATAAATAAACTTTTCAAATAATGGAACAGCTGATGTGTCAAATTTAAAGTGAATCTGTATTGTCATATGGCTTTTATTTTTGTATTAAAACACATGAATGATGATTGATATTTGCTTTCACTTAGATTTTCATTATTTTAATGTTTTTCTTTTTTTGGTACAAAGTTTTTGTCTTTACAAACAGTGAGATATAATAACTGTATCTGTGAACATGTTTCATTCCATTTAAGACTAAATCTACATATAAGTAGACTGATTCTAATTTGAGAGAAATTTCCTGGTTTGAAATATAAAATAATATATTCTGCAATATAACTGTATTTAAAATGTAACTATCACATGTAGTTTTGGTTTCAGTTTCAGTTTCATGGACTTCTAGTTTGTTTGTCTTTGTTACCTGTGTCTCATTGGTTGTCATAAATGTTCAGTGATCTCACACACCTGTTCATTACTTGTTCATAAGTTATCTGTGTCATTCATTGTCTGGTGTTGTCTGTGCCTTGCACAGTGTAGTTGACTCTTGTACGTGTAGATCCCTAATTTATTTGGGTTTAATAAAGTTACACTACTCAACTTGTCACCATCCATAGCTGGAACCTTATAAAACATCAGACAGTCAGTGTTGTGCCTGAACGCGTTCATTGAACGATAGTTCATGAACTCGTTCATATTTTGGGCGAACGTGAACTGAACGTGCTGTATTATTGCCTGATGAACGTTACTGTCAACTCGTTCATTCTGGTGTCTGTGAACAGCACGCTCTCTCAGGTTAACTTCGTTTAATAGGGTGCCAGATTTCTATAGAGCCTTCCAGGCGAAAACCCTAATAAAACACACCGAAAACGGGTCCTAATATGTAGCGGATAAACACCCAATTTGGCAACACCAGCCACCAGTGTCGCTCAGCCGCGTGTGTGACGCGTCATCAAAAAAAAAAAAAGCATGGAGCTGACAGCAGCATGTAGCAAGAAGGCGTATGATCATTTAAAATAATTTTATGATGTTTATGACGAGGTCGGTGAGAATGGGAGACAAAGCACTAAAGCAACAATGGGGAAATGCTGCCCCCTCAATGCTAATGTAAACCCTGGTTGTATAAGGATTCATAATTGGATATGAAGATGAAATCTGATGCATAGCTTCATTGTTAAAACTGATAAAATAATTGCTGTCTCTGATTCTATATGGGCTGTGGCAATAATTTTGAAAAATAATAGCTCACAGCAACATATGGAGAAAAAAAAAGAACTATGAACTAGTTCATTTTTTGAACTGTGAACTTTAGTTCAAAATTTTGTAGTTTGAACTATGAACTGAACTAGTTCATTTAAAAATTTGTGAATTGAACTTTGAACTAGTTCATGTAGAAAGTGAACTTTCCAAACTAAGAATAATGGACAGAGGTGGAGAGTCCAGGGGTCAGAAAGTAAAAGTCCTGCCACATTTTTGCTCCACCCATGAACTCAGCAGCTGATTTCACCAGAGGAGGAAACAAGTCATTCCTTCCAAGTCACAAACTAGTCTCAACTCAAATCCCAAGTCCTCAAAGAGTTAAAGTCAATGAGATAATTAAGAGACTAATTAAATGATGATTGTGCATTGGTGATGAACACCTGCTGTTATTGGGCGTTACAGAGGATCAGATGCTGATGTTTTATTGGTTAAAATTATGCCACCATCATGGAGATCAGTGTTTGCTTTAGTTGGGCTCTTGACCCTTTTAATAATTCAAAGTAATTTGCTTTTAAACACTTGCGGTTGTGTTACGTAGTAAACATTAACACATTGCTGAATTAAAAGCTTGAAGTAGAAAATTTAATTGCCCTTTTTTCATCTAAAACATTTTAATTAACTTCATGAAGGTGTCTCTCTTTGGTTTGTTAAATTATGTTCAGCAATTACTGAACTACAAAAAAAGTCCTATTAAACAAATATTATTGTAATGCTTAAATATTGGGGGAAAAAATTGTACAGGCTCGGGATTTTAGACATGAGCACTTATCATATGATCCTCAACAGTGGTTACAATAATTATTCATGCTACAGTGCATAATCAGAGTTTTTACTATGGTGTTACCCAGCATGCACTTCAGCTTGAAGCGTTTTGTTGATTGTCACCATTGTTGAGATTCATATGCTGGGTCATGATGTCTGTGCGTCTTATTAGGAAAAGATTTCGAAAAATGTATATTTATTACATACATTAGGAAATGTATTCATTATAGTGATTAAACCAACGGTTCCACAAGGTAGGTTATTTAAAAACTGAACATTTGTTAATAATAAATACATAAAATTGTTTTGGAAATAAACAGGCTGATGCCTAATAATTACTTCATCATGTAAAAGCAGCTAGTAACGGTTTTCTGCACAGCAATGATCGCACTGTTTTATAACAGCACATGTACTTTTACAGAGAAATATCTAACATAAGAAACCAAAGGTCAAGAGCCCAACTGAAGTAAACACTGATCTCCATGATGGTGGCATAATTTTAACCAATAAAACATCAGCATCTGATCCTCTGTAACGCCCAATAACAGCAGGTGTTCATCACCAATGCACAATCATCATTTAATTAGTCTCTTAATTATCTCATTGACTTTAACTCTTTGAGGACTTGGGATTTGAGTTGAGACTAGTTTGTGACTTGGAAGGAATGACTTGTTTCCTCCTCTGGTGAAATCAGCTGCTGAGTTCATGGGTGGAGCAAAAATGTGGCAGGACTTTTACTTTCTGACCCCTGGACTCTCCACCTCTGAATAGCGATGGCAAGATGAAGCCTCATGAAGCTTTAAGCTTTTCAGTGAAGTGGTTGACAAAAGGGTTAATTTCTGGAGACTTCATTTGCTCACAATACCACCTGGTGGCCAAGGAGTGTAAAACGAGCAGATATATTACAAACAGAGGTGTAAAGTCCAGGAGTCAGAAAGTAAAAATCCTGCCATATTTTAATTCCACCCATGAATCAGCAGCTGATTTCACCAGAGGAGGAACCAAGTCATTCCTTTCAAGTCACAAACTAGTCTCAAGTCAAATCTCAAGTCCTCAAAGAGTGTAAGTCAATGAGATAATTAAGATACTATTTAAATGATGATTGTGCATTAGTGATGAACACCTACTGTTCATTATGCTGTTATTGTAAAGCTTTATTGATTTGTTGTTCTGCACACTGAGTAAACAAACTACAGTTAGTCCAAAAGGCGGCAGCTAGGTCTTACAACCAGGAAGAATGACCATTTTAGCTCAGTTCTGTCAACACTGCACTGGTTCCCTATTAAACATCATACAGATTTTAAAATATTGTTAATTACTTATAAAGCCCTAAATGGTTTAGCATTTCATTCTCGAAACTCTGGAAGTTTGAAAATACCTAGAATATTTAAAATCAACTGCAGGTGGCAGATCCTTTTCCTATTTAGTCCCCAAACTCTGGAATAATCTACCTAACATTGTTTGGGAGGCTGAAACACTCTGTCAGTTTAAATCTGGATTAAAAGACACATCTTTTTTAATTTAGGTAACGCACTAACACATGGGGAAGTCGTGGCCTAATGGTTAGAGGGTTGGACTCCCAATCGAAGGGTTGTGAGTACTAGTCTCGGGCCGGACGGAATTGTGGGTGGGGGGAGTGCATAAACAGCTCTCTCTCCACCTTCAATACCACGACTTAGGTGCCCTTGAGCAAGGCATCGAACCCCCCAACTGCTCCCTGGGCGCTGCAGCATAAATGGCTGCCCACTGCTCCGGGTGTGTGCTCACAGTGTGTGTGTTTGTGTTCACTGCTCTGTGTGTGTGCATTTCGGATGGGTTAAATGCAGAGCACAAATTCTGAGTATGGGTCACCATACTTGGCTGAATGTCACTTCACTTCACTTCACTTCTAATATTCAAATCTCTTTGATTTGGGTTGTTAGGCTGTATTAGGTTGTTAGGTTATTAGGTTATTAGGCTACATTAATTAAGTCAACACCCAACTTGACCTCAACAGTCCTAAATATCAGCGGAGACAAGGACAACTAGATGAGCCCCATAGAAAGATCCCCAGTGAAAACCTTGTCTCCTAGACAGGCATCTTTGACACAATCTGTATTGTTAAAAAAAGCTATATAAATAAAACTGACTTGACTTGACTTCTGTTGTGATGAAGGTAACCTGGAGAGAAGGCATTCTCCAGTGTCTGTAGTAAGGAGGTCACGAGAACATATATATGTACAAGTTGGTATCAACATTGTCTGATGGTACTTGTTTTTCTACAGTGGTGTTAAGTAAAATAAAGTGAAGTACCCAAGCAAACGAAGCTGTATTTTTTCCTGGAACTGATGGAGGCAGCACATATGCCTAGAAGTATTTCAGTCCTCAAACGGTAAAGAAGAAAAACGACTACACGCACATGGAATGACAATTCTTGAAAGATCAGTTCTGCCCTGACCTGTGGCAAGAAAGGTGCTTATGGGTGTACTCATACTAGGCACTAAACAGCTGACCTGCACTCACACTTGTACTAAACATACTGGGCCGCAGCATGCTTACATTATGTATGAGATAATGGATAAAACCCCATTCATCAATATTCTGTGTAATAAATGTATAATTTATACCATGCAGTGATTTTCACATACGTATATTACAAATACATCCGAAAATGCTTCTCCCCTTCATTCACCTTAAGTGAATGAAGCCTTGGCCAGGAAGGGTTGATGTCATCAGGCGGTACCCATCGTTCATTGGGTGTTTTGACCCCTATCCGCAACACCCTTCCGATGGTGGGTGTGCAGTGGTGGCCAAGTCACTGCCCATCTTCCCCTCCTGGCTTCCAGCTCAACTCCTCCCTCCTGCTCCATAACCAGCAAGATGCTCTTTCCACTGCCTCCCCCATCCTGAGAGCTGCTGCCTTCCTCTCCCTCCCTGTTACTCAAATGGCTGTGAGCATTCTCCACACCGACTGAGCAGGGAGTTCTCTACAGCTGACCTCAATCGGGAACAGCCAAGCCTGCCATTCTTTACCCCTACAGTCATGCAACAGTTCTTGGTATTTGGCGCTCTTTCTTTCAAAGGCCCGTTCACACCCCTCTTCCTATGGGAGTGTAAATTCTATGAGGATGATCTTTTTTCCCTCTCCAGACCACAGTACCACATCCGGCCTCAGGGTTGTCTGGACAGATTGGGGAAATTGAAGCCTTCCTCTCAGGTCGACCTTCATTTCCCATGATTGGGCCTTTTGTAGCAGACTGATTCTTGTTGTTGCTTGTTGTTGGTGGCTTTTCCCCCTCCCTTATAAACTTGATTGAGGTTGTTTTCTGAAGTGGTTGGTGTTTTTTTTTCCTCTCTTGCTCTAAGGTGTTGGCAAGTGTCATGAGCATCCTATCGTGGCACCACCTGGACCTTTTTCCTGGGTGAGTACTTTTCCACACCCGGCCAGGATGTGTGCCATGGTGCCCCTCTCCCCACAGAGCTTGCACAATGGGTCCTCTCTCATACCCCACTTGTGCAGGTTTGTTGGTGTTGGGAGTGTGTCATACACTGACCTCAGCAGGAAGGAGATGTGGAATAGCTCCAGTCTCCACAGATCCCCCGAGGTAATCTTCCTCTTGTTCCTAAAGCAAACACCACTCTCTAACATGGTTACTTCAAATGAAACAATAAATCAACATCCAGAGGTGGAGAGTCCAGGGGTCAGAAAGTAAAAGTCCTGCCATATATTTATTCCACCCATGAACTCAGCAGCTGATTTCACCAGAGGAGGAATCAAGTCATTCCTTTCAAGTCACAAACAAGTCTCAAGTTAAATCCCAAGTCCTCAGAGAGTTAAAGTCAATGAGATAATTAAGTGACTAATTAAATGATAATTCTGCATTAGTGATGAACACCTGCTGTTAACAATCAACATCACTGAAGAAAAGAGAAACACAAGAACTACAATTGACTTTAAGCACAGCCTTGGATGAAATCAACTGGAAGAAAAAAAGAAAAGAAAAAAACCTTCCACCATCATAGAGATCAGTGTTTAGTTGGGCTCTTGACCTTTTTAATAATTCAAAGTAATTTGCTTTTAAACACTTGCGGTTGTGTTACGTAGTAAACATTAACACATTACTGAATGAAAAGCTTGAAGTAGAAAAGTGAATTGCCCTTTTTTCATCTAAAACATTTTAATTAACTTCATGAAGGTGTCTCTCTTTGGTTTGTTAAATTATGTTCAGCAATTACTGAACTACAAAAAAATTAAACTATTAAACAAATATTATTGTAATGCTTAAATAATGGGGGGGAAAAAACTGTACAGGCTCAGGATTTTAGACATGAGCACTTATCATATGATCCTCAACAGTGGTTACAATAATTATTCATGCTACAGTGCATGATGGGAGTTTTTACTATGGTGTTACCCAGCATGCACTTCAGCTTGAAGCGTTTTGTTGATTGTCACCATTGTTGAGATTCATATGCTGGGTCATGATGTCTGTGCATCTTATTAGGAAAAGATTTCAAAAATATATATTTATTACATACATTAGGAAATGTATTCATTATAGTGATTAAACCAACGGTTCCACAAGGTAGGTTATTTAAAAACTGAACATTTGTTAATAATAAATACATAAAATTGTTTTGGAAATAAACAGGCTGATGCCTAATAATTACTTCATCATGTAAAAGCAGCTAGTAACGGTTTTCTGCAAAGCAATGATCGCACTGTTTTATAACAGCACATGTACTTTTACAGAGAAATATCTAACACAAGAAGCCAAAGGTCAAGAGCCCAACTGAAGCAAACACTGATCTCCATGATGGTGGCATAATTTTAACCAATAAAACATCAGCATCTGATCCTCTGTAACGCACAATAACAGCAGGTGTTCATCACCAATGCACAATCATCATTTAATTAGTCTCTTAATTATCTCATTGACTTTAACTCTTTGAGGACTTGGGATTTGAGTTGAGACTAGTTTGTGACTTGGAAGGAATGACTTGTTTCCTCCTCTGGTGAAATCAGCTGCTGAGTTCATGGGTGGAGCAAAAATGTGGCAGGACTTTTACTTTCTGACCCCTGGACTCTCCACCTCTGTCAACATCTAAACCTTAGTTCATTCTCAATAAGATCTTCTGTAAACGTCTGACAGAAATAAAGTCAGTCTGGTTATTAATAAGTGGAGCTGCTGATGCTGTTTGTGGGGTTGTTTAATCAGATCTTGAGAGATTTCATGTATTTTATTTCAGTTGATTTCATCTAAGGCTGTGTCTGAAGTCAGTTGTAGTAGTTCTTGTGTTTCTCTTTTCTTCAGTGATTCTGTTTGTTAACAGCAGCTGTTCATCACCTTTTCTGAACTCAATTGAATTAAGTTCAGAGTACTCATAACTGTTAGTTTTAAAACTTAAATGGTTTAAGGCAATTGGTTGCCTAAAACGGTTTGAGTTAACATAACTTGTCAGGTTTTAGTGAGGCTGTGTCTGAAGTCAGTTGTAGTTTTTTTCTCTCTTTTCTTCAGTGATTCTGTTTGTTAACAGCAGCTGTTCATCACTAATTCACAATTATCACTTAAATTAATCACTTCATTATTTAATTGCAATGTATATCTTCTTTTAGTGAACTCAACTGAATTTAGTTCAGACTACTCACAAATATTAGTTTTAAAACTTAAATGGTTTAAGGCAATCAGTTACCTCAAACGGTATGAGAAAACATAATTTGTCAGGTTTTGAGTTAAAGCTTTTTTTTAAAGTTAAGTTACTTGTTGTGTTTTACAGTTCAGAACTGTAAAGGTATTCACATTAACACGTCAAAATAAAAATAAAAATATTTTCCAGATACGTATTGCTATTGTTCAGCAGAATGCACATAGCTTAATACTACTAAAATAAAACAAACATTATTTTTTTAAGGAATAAACACACAACATTTCCTCCTTGTTTTATTTTTAATAGTAATCCCCATTGATAACCAAAAAAATAAAGTTTCTTAATTTTCAATAATTAAAAGAAAAACTATGAATGTTTTATGCCTTCATTTGTCAACCAGAAAAATGTAAATACACATGAGGATTTCTGACAGGAAAAAAAAATACATACGGGTATTTTAAGAAATAAAAGAATAAATTAAGTTCTTTTTATGCATTTTAATAATTAGACATGCTAAAACAAACAATTTGGTAACAATAAAACATATGGTGAAGAATAAATAAAACAATTTAATCAATTGTTGTAAAAAATTATAAGTGTTATAATTTAAATTTATTAGACATCATTTTTGATTAATACAATTAAATTGAACCATTAAAAAGGAGTTGAAAAAAAAAATAGAAAAAAATGAATGAAAAAAGAAAATGCAATTTGGAAAAATAAATTAAACAGAATTTGGAAAAGAATGAAACCGATTTTATAGGGCCCTACAAAAGTAATGTAAATTAATAAGTAGTGAAGTTACTTTTAAAATGCAGTAACTAGTAAAGTAGGGGAGAGCAGGGGCGAAAGTACTATTTTTCAGAAAAAAACTTCATTTTAAAAGATAATGTTGTATACAGAGATATATTTCTGCTGTGGCCAGTAACTCAGAAGTGTGGTCTAACAATACCAGGTGGGGGGGCACACGTGCGCAGATCATGGAGTAGTGCTATTTTTCTGAGCTCTCCGCTGACAATACATTTTTAATATTTTTGGTAATCTAAGTACCCTTAAATCCACTTCACAATCGATAATAACTTATTGAGAGTTAACTTTAGTCAGTTGTTTTGACTATTTAGGGAGATTTAAGTGTGCTAAGGATGATTTTTGTTATTTCGCTGACTCGTTCTGTCGGAAAATGGCGTCTAAAAAATCTTCAAAAATTGTTGCAGCTAAGGAGGACGCCAATCCAGGTGACTCTGTCTCACAGGGAAATGTGAATGCAATACTTGCTGCAATTGGTGCCCAAGGGGATGATTTGAAAAAGCTGATAGAGGACAAGATGACAGCTTTGAGTGCTCGCTTGGATACGTTGGATGTTACGCTGGTTAACCTGCAGTCAGAACATGCAGGCGTTAAACAAAAAATGGTGGAGATAGAATGTGCTATGAACGGTTCCGATTTACGCCTCGGAGAGGTGGAAAAGGTGTGTGAAGACTTGTGTGCGGAAAACAAATCTCTCTGGGCTGAATCTCAAATTTGTGGGAATAAGCAAAGGTGAGGAGCAGGGGCGTCCTTCGGTGTTCATTTCTGACTTGATTACCAAACTTTTCGGCCGAGACAACTTCCCCAAACCTGTGAAGATTGACCGAGCTCATCGGGTGTTATTACCCAAGCCATCTGAAGGCCAGAGTCCTCGCACCATTATCGCACGGATCCACAATGATCGGGATAAAGACTTAATCCTTCGCCTGAGCCGGGATAAATTTCCTCTGGAATATAAAGGAAAGCTGATTCATATCTTCCCTGATTATACACCGGAGTCGACAGGGTATTTTAAGAAATAAAAGAATAAATTAAGTTCTTTTTATGCATTTTAATAATTAGACATGCTAAAACAAACAATTTGGTAACAATAAAACATATGGTGAAGAATAAATAAAACAATTTAATCAATTGTTGTAAAAAATTATAAGTGTTATAATTTAAATTTATTAGACATCATTTTTGATTAATACAATTAAATTGAACCATTAAAAAGGAGTTGAAAAAAAAATAGAAAAAAATGAATGAAAAAAGAAAATGCAATTTGGAAAAATAAATTAAACAAAATTTGGAAAAGAATGAAACCGATTTTATAGGGCCCTACAAAAGTAATGTAAATTAATAAGTAGTGAAGTTACTTTTAAAATGCAGTAACTAGTAAAGTAGGGGAGAGCAGGGGCGAAAGTACTATTTTTCAGAAAAAAACTTCATTTTAAAAGATAATGTTGTATACAGAGATATATTTCTGCTGTGGCCAGTAACTCAGAAGTGTGGTCTAACAATACCAGGTGGGGGGGCACACGTGCGCAGATCATGGAGTAGTGGTATTTTTCTGAGCTCTCCGCTGACAATACATTTTTAATATTTTTGGTAATCTAAGTACCCTTAAATCCACTTCACAATCGATAATAACTTATTGAGAGTTAACTTTAGTCAGTTGTTTTGAGTATTTAGGGAGATTTAAGTGCGCTAAGGATGATTTTTGTTATTTCGCTGACTCGTTCTGTCGGAAAATGGCGTCTAAAAAATCTTCAAAAATTGTTGCAGCTAAGGAGGATGCCAATCCAGGTGACTCTGTCTCACAGGGAAATGTGAATGCAATACTTGCTGCAATTGGTGCCCAAGGGGATGATTTGAAAAAGCTGATAGAGGACAAGATGACAGCTTTGAGTGCTCGCTTGGATACGTTGGATGTTACGCTGGTTAACCTGCAGTCAGAACAGGCAGGCGTTAAACAAAAAATGGTGGAGATAGAATGTGCTATGAACGGTTCCGATTTACGCCTCGGAGAGGTGGAAAAGGTGTGTGAAGACTTGTGTGCGGAAAACAAATCTCTCTGGGCTGAATCTCAAATTTGTGGGAATAAGCAAAGGTGAGGAGCAGGGGCATCCTTCGGTGTTCATTTCTGACTTGATTACCAAACTTTTCGGCCGAGACAACTTCCCCAAACCTGTGAAGATTGACCGAGCTCATCGGGTGTTATTACCCAAGCCATCTGAAGGCCAGAGTCCTCGCACCATTATCGCACGGATCCACAATGATCGGGATAAAGACTTAATCCTTCACCTGAGCCGGGATAAATTTCCTCTGGAATATAAAGGAAAGCTGATTCATATCTTCCCTGATTATACACCGGAGGTGACAGCGCGGCGACGTGCGTTTAGTTTGATCACGAAAGCTCTGCGTTTTCCGGCAAAATTGATGGTGCATTACAATGGTCGCAAGCTTTTTTTTGAATCTCCGGTAGAGGCCAAGACGTTTGTGGATAACTTTAACTTTGAGTCTTTACGTACTCAGCTTGGTCCGAGTATGGACCCTGACTAATAGAAGTGGACTATTTTTGGAACATTCTGTTAATTCTCACGGTGGTACATGATTCAGATTACTGACTATTTGTGCAGTGGTGAACAGAAGTGTTTTTTTTTCTTCTTCTTCTACTCGCGTGTTTTTCATTATTTCTGCTCTTTTTTTGGCTAAGGTAAGCTTAGTTAGTCTTGCACTCTTGTTGTCTCCGAGATGATGGGGAATACTCGCTGCTTCGGTTCATGGGGCAGCTGTGGGGAGTTTGTGAGTTCTTCTTTGTTTTTGTTTTTGTTGCACCAGATCATGTTTATTCTTGCTGTGGTTGCAAGTACTACTGATTTTGTGTTTGCTATGCTTTTGAAGATACTGAATGACTGACACTGGTCTTAATAATAAAAGTAATGATGGAGTGAATATTACATTTGTTAGTTGGAATGTAAGAGGAATGGGGCACCCGATTAAGAGGGGGAAAGTGTTTGCACATTTAAAGTCATTGTCGGCTGACATTATTTTTCTTCAGGAAACGCATATTAGACCCAATGAACAGATGCGGCTTAGGGCAAATTGGATTTCGCAAGTTTATCAAGCCACTTTTTCCTCTAAGGCTAGAGGTGTGGCTATACTTTTTCGGAAATCAATTCCTTTTCGATTGCACTCTGTGGTGTCTGACCCTGCAGGAAGATATATTATTGTATCTGGATTCATTAATAATTTCCCGATTACATGTGTTAATGTGTATGGGCCAAATGTAGATGATCCTGTTTTTTTTAGGAAATTATTCAGGCTCTTTCCAGATACTAACTTAACCAATTTGATAATTGCTGGAGACTTTAATTGTTATTTAGATCCTCATCTCGATCGTCACTCCTCAAAAGTTCCTCCTCTTATTCAATCTGTAGGCATTTTAAATAATTTGATAAAATCCATGAATCTTGTGGATATATGGAGGTTACTTAACCCGACTGCTCGTGATTATTCTTTTTTTTCTCGTGTTCATAAATTCTATACACGTATTGATTACTTTATAATTGATTCTAAACTCATTGAGGGGGTGACTCAGTCCAAATATCACAATATTCTCATTTCTGATCATAGCCCTATTTCTATGGTTTTGAAAACTTCGCTACCAAAGGTGCAGTATTGTTGGCGCTTCAATCCTCAATTATTAATGGTTAAACAGTTTCAGTCCTATCTGTCTGATTGTTTAAGTAAATTTTTGGAGACCAATGATAAGGGGGATGTTTCAGACTCTTGTCTGTGGGAAACCTGTAAAGTAGTGTTAAGAGGTCATATTATTGCATATGAATCTTCGTTGAGGAGGGAGAAGCGTAGACGTTTGTCTGAGATAGAATCCATACTTCCACCTTTAGAACAAACATTTCGTTCTTCTAAGGCTCAGAGTGACCTTAATGCTATTCTCAAGTTGAAATATGAATATAACTCTATTTTGAGTGATCAGGTTTCTAATTTGTTAATAAAACTTAAACAAAAACAATTTGAATTGGGAGACAAGGCAGATAAACTTCTTGCCGCGCAATTAAGGGGTGTGCAGGCTAGTAGGGCCATTCATCAAATAAAATCTCAGAATGGTACTTTATTAACGCATCCTAAAGAAATTAATAATCGTTTTGTTGAATTCTACAAGCATCTTTATTCTTCCAGCTGTTCTGAGATGAGTACTACAGGGCATCGATTTCTTGATTCGGTGGACTTTCCAAAACCTAATGAATGTGCCAGAGAGGAATTAGAGGAACCGTTAACTCTCTGTGAAATTTTAGAGGCAATTAACTCCTTCTCTAATGGAATAGCCACAGGTCCTGATGGGTTTGGTGTGGAATTCTATAAGGCTAATGCAAACGCAGTTGCTCCTTTGTTGCTTAGAATGGTTAATCATTCGATTAAAAAGAAAAAATTTCCTGATTCTTTTTATGAGGCACATATATGCCTTTTGAAGAAAAAAGATAGAGATGCTACAGAGCCCTCTAGTTACAGGCCAATAAGTCTTCTCAATTGCGATCAAAAATTTATTACCAAAATTTTGGCCACGCGTTTGAATAAACATGTGGCCTCGTTAATTCACTCAGACCAAACTGGCTTTGTCCCAGGAAGATTTTCTTTTTTTAATTCTCGTCGCCTGCTAAATATTTTGTATAGTAATCAGAGTCAGAGGTCTAAGGCGGCTGTTCTTTCGTTGGACGCCGAAAAGGCCTTTGACCATATTGAATGGAGTTATATGTTTTCAGTCCTGGATCGGTTTGGCTTTGGTGAGAATTTTAAACTATTGATAAAAATGCTTTATTCTTCCCCCAAATCTGCAATACTTACTAATTCGGATAGGTCTGCTTTCTTTCCTCTTCAGCGTGGTACACGTCAGGGCTGTTGTTTAAGCCCACTGTTATTTGATTTAGCTTTAGAACCTCTGGCCATCCATCTTCGCAATCGCTCTGGAATTAGGGGTATATCCTGTGGTCGTGCTGAGGTTAAGCTGTCATTATATGCAGATGATCTGCTTTTATATTTGAGTGATCCTTCTTCTGCTTTGCCACTTTTAATGGAATCACTGGAGGTTTTTGGCTCTTTTTCTGGTTATTCTGTTAATTGGGAAAAGAGTCTATTCATGCCCCTGGGTCAGGGGCTGGATGCTCAGTTTTTGAAGTCATTACCCTTTAGAATAACAGAGGATCACTGTACTTATTTAGGATTAGTCATTCCCAAAAACTGTAAAAATATTTTCAGTTTAAATTTCACTGAAGCCATAAACAAGCTAAAAATCTCTATAGATAAATGGAGGGTTCTTCCGTTATCTTTAATTGGTGGGGTCAGTGCCATTAAAATGGTCTCTCTACCTCGCTGTATCTATCTGTTTCAGAACTTACCTGTATATCTGCAACATTCTTTTTTTAAACAATTAGATTCTGTCATTTTGCCATTCATTTGGGGCTTTAAAGCACATAGAATTTCTAAGGCCCATTTGCAGAAGCCGAAAGAGTTGGGTGGTTTAGCGCTACCTGTTTTCCGTCACTATTATTGGGCTGCTAATGCCAGGACTATGATGTTCTGGCGGATTAGCAATCAAGCTGCCGATCACTTGATGGACACACATCCAAAGTGGCTGTATATTGAGGCTCGGTCAGTTGTTGGTAGCTCCCTAGCTAATATTCTTTTTTCTAATCCTGTATCTTTAAGGAAGTTACAATGTAATAATTTTGTTGTGCTCAGTTCCATTAGAATTTTAAAACAAATGAAGATGGTGTTGAACATCACATGTCCTTCCGTGTGCTTGTTCATTTGCAATAATCAAATTTTTTTGCCTGGCCTGTTTGATAGAGTATTTTCATTGTGGAGAGGCAAAGGACTAACCACGGTCAAGGACTTTTATGTAAATGGAAAATTTGCCACTTTTGAATACCTGTATAAAACCTTTAATCTTTCCCAATCACATTTTTTCAGATATTTACAGGTGCGTCACTACATAAAACATTCTTTTAATGAGTTTCAGGATTTGCCTCAGGATCATGTTATGTATGATCTTTTGGGTCAACCTCCTATGGACAAACATTTGGTGACACGGTTTGTTTCTTTGTTTGTTTCTCATTTTGCAGTGTCTTCAGAACACCTCAGAGTATCATGGGAAAATGATACCGGAATTAATATCTCAAACGAGATTTGGGAAGAGGGTTTGAAATGAATCCATACCTGCTCTATTAATTCTAGATTACAACTTATACAGTTTAAAGTATTGCATAGGTTACACTATACCAAAACTAAACTCAATAAATTTTACACTTCAATTTCCCCATTATGTGATAGATGCAAGAGCTCAGATGGCACACATGCCCATTCTTTTTGGTTTTGCCCTGAGATTTCTGAGTTTTGGAAGAATATTTTTCGGTGGTATTCAAATGTTTTTGGAGAAGATATTAGTCCAGATCTTGAATTAGCTTTGCTTGGATGTTCTGACCCTACATTAGCATTAACACATTCTCAGCAACTGTCTCTTATGTTTGGTATGGTGGTAGCAAAAAGGGTGATTTTGATGGATTGGAAGTCCACTTCACCGCCCAGTTTTCATAAATGGCTGACGGAGATGGTTGCCGCTCTCAAGCTCGAAAGGATCCGTTTTTCTAAGATTGATGCTTCTAAAAAATTTGATCAAATCTGGAGCCCCTTCCTTAGGTATCTTTATAAGGGTTGAATTAATAGCTCATTGTTCTATTCCTTCACTCCATCTTTAATCTTAATGTTTTGTATATGTTTGATTAGGTATGTCATTGTTTACAGTGTATATTTTTCATTGTATCTGGTGCCTGTTCGTGGGGTGTGGGTGGGGTGGTTTCTCTGTTTGTTATATAAACGGTATACTGACTATATATTATACTATAACTATATATATTTTTTGTATACATTTTTTGAGACTTATTTGTTTTATGTTCATATAAAAACTGTTATAAATAATAATAAAGAAAAAACAATACCAGGTGGTATTTTGTAGAAATGTAGAAAGACTTCAGTATAATTTCACTTTGAACATAAGTTGAACATTGTTACTTTCGACCCCATCGGTTGGGACGGAAGTAACACAGGTGGGTCAAAAGTAACACAACAATATAAGCTAGATTTTTTTCTGTTAGTCTTATTTTTCTTAAGTATACCTGATTGTGACCTTGTTAATAAATAACTGCAAACATATTTTGTCCTTTATCTTTTCAAAAATTACATTTTCATATTTTAATTTTAAATTTAAGTTTAAGTTTCATCAGATGTCTTAAAACCTGACTATATTTTTTAATTGTAAATTTCAATGTATTTTTATATAATAATTAAACAATTCTACAGAATGCACAATATAAAAATTTAATCACATTAGCATAATAAAAAAACTCTAAACATAATGTAACAGTAGGCCTATTTATGTGTCCATCCAGTTGTTTTTATGCATGAATTGAAAATGTGCATTAAAACATCTGGAAACACTGCAAATTCACAGGTGGTGGTGTAAAGGCTAAGATATGGCTAAAACCTAAATATAAATGACGTAGCAGCTGCCCAGAGAGAGATGTTCCTCTATGTCCAGAAACGCCCTCTCAAAAACATCTGGATAAAACCAGACCTCTATCTGTCTTTCTGACCCTCACTAAGACATATTATTTTGGTATAATATGACATTAACATTTGTAAGAAATGATGCAAGACACAGAAATTCACAATATAGCTTGCACTGGAACAATATAAATACTTTTTGTGACTGTCGCGGGACAAAAGTAACAACTGTTACTTTCGTCCCTCCAGAAACTCCTGACATTTAAACTCGATTTAATTTTATATTAAAAAAAATTGAAAATACAAACTGTGGCGAGTGGGGCGAGACCAAGAGGTGTGGGAACGAGGAGTGAGGCCAGGTGTAGTGATTGGAGATGAGCTACACCTGCGCCCCACCCCTCGTTCCCACGCCTCTCAGCCCTGCCCCACTCGCCACACAAACTTTAGGACGTGTTAAAGCACTAAATAACCTGTAGATTGATCATTACTTTGACACATGAAACAAGAAAAACAACACGACTAATAAAAAAAAGGCCGTATCAATAATTAACTTTTTTGTACTCGAAAACAGTTTTACGGACCTAACTTCGGGAAACGATGAGGAAATCGCGTGATATTTCTCAGCTCCGTCAAGGATTGCATGCTGAACATGCTGTCATAGCTGGGAATGCAAATGCAGAAAGAGGCTCGGAGAAAATCGCTTTGTTACTTTCGTCCCGTGAAACTTTCGCCCCGGTTGTCCCCTAATCTCATTACAATTTACTAGTAACTAATTACATTTGTTGAGTAACCACCCCAAAACTGATTACATGTTGCAATTTGCTGAAGGTTTGAAGATACAATTCCAAGAAACTGGAAATGTGAGCTTGTGTAATTTGTATTTGCATATGAATTTGAATTTGAGAAGGAAATGGTGGATATGGTGTCAAATGTCCTTATCGGGCTGATGGATTGATAACTTCTCTGTAAACATCTGAAAACAGTTATTTGTGTTGGGTGAGGATCACTGTACATCACATCAGGTAAGATCCTTCTGCTCAATGATCCCCATCAGTGTCTCTAAATCAAGCATGTAATGTTGTGTGATTGTGTGTAGTTACAGTTGAGTAATTTAGGCTTTGACCATTCAGTAAGTCCTTAGACAGTCTATGAATGCATAAATATTTATACACTAGTTTTCAAGTGTGATGGTTTTGGGAAACAGTTTGTGATTCTAAGATGATGATAATTTCTGGGAAAACACTTCTTTAAGATCATCATTTCATTTTATTTATTTTTTTTTTGCATTATGTTTATTTGACAGTAGCTTTCCTTAATTTTGACTCTTGTAAATGCATATTTATAAATGCTGTAGATTGTTTTTCATGTGAATTTAAAATGAAGAGAAAACAAACCTTTGTTATTCACGAGTCAGAGCCAAAGCTAATTTCCTTTTCTTGTAACAGTTAGGGAAACTTGTCCTCTGACCTGGTTTGTGTTTAACTGAATTACAACAGTGTCTCAAAACTGACAATGGCTACATTTCATAATGGTGAGTTTTTTTTTTTACTTTAAAGGTAGATTCTCATTGACCTAAATTAAACTTTATTACATAAACTATGCTCATATGATGAATGTCGTGCTCACAAACTCAATCCAAACATTTTCAGTTGTTTTTAATAAATTTTTCTTAATGTTTCAGCTTTTATAAAAACACCAACAATCATCTCTGTTATTCTGTGTAAGTTATCTTTCTTTCTTTTTCGGTACACTGACAAAACCTGGAGTAGTTGAAGTTTAATTGTTCACCTTCATGTCGCTCCAAACCCTTAAGACAAAAAAAAGATAGGTCAGGATTAGAGGTTGACTGATTGTGGATTTTGCTGATACTGATAGCTAGGTTGGACCACAGTGGCTGATACAGATTAATTAACTGATAGTTTTTAGCAGTGGTGTGAACAGGGGGGCAGGAGGGCTGTTCGAAAAAGTGAAGTCCTAAAGTGCCCCTGCGGTCCGGTCCGGTCCGGTACGGTCCGCGATTTCTTCCAAGGGAAGGGGTGTGCGATATGAAGATTTTTGATCGTGGAGGATAAAAATGTCTCCACTTATTTTGAAGAATTATCATTATTGTGCTACAGCGCACGTTCTATCAGCTGCAGTTCTGCTGCCGCGGAATTAATTTTACGCGGTATTTGCTTTAAAGCCCTACTGGATATTTAAAAGTTTTATTTGTGTGCTGTTCTGACGTGCGTTTGTTTTTCTGAGCATACTTAATGCGTGTGCACAGAAAAAAAAATGCACTCAAAATGTGCCTGATTACTGAACTAAATTATGTTTTGTGTTAATACTGTCAAAACACACAAGGATTATATAGACTCAGTTGGTTATGTCTAAAATGAAAGTAAACAACTGAAAGAAATGAATGGACTCTTATTTTGACCGGTTGTTGTCAATACCTTTACAGTTCTGTGTATGTCATAGGTCTGGGCGATAAATCGATTTTATCGATTAACTCGGATGTATAGTTTACATTGATTTGTTTGAATTAAATCGGTTTTCTTTCTAACATCTGCCGATGCTCTACTCAGGGCTCCCGAATTGGCTCAACCCTCCCCCCGCCCGTTTTCCTTTAATCTTTCATAGGGCACTACAATTATACCAGCACAATGTATACTCTCACACTCTAACTGCTTCTATTGAACACTTAACACACACTCCGGAGGCGATGCGTTCAACTCGAGCAGACACAAGTTTAGTTCAACAATAAACAATGAGGCATTGATAAGTTTGAAGTCTATTGTTTAAAAAAAAAACTGAGAAAATGGAAAGAGCAATTTATATTATAGCACTAGAAATGAAGCATAAAGACTTTATTAGAGCCAAGGAATGACAAACGTTTAGATGGAAAGGCAATATACAATTCATTGTGTACATCAATAATAATTCTGGGCGAATATAATGTAATTCAATGTTAATCTATGTGAATGGCGCTTTGTGGCAGGGTGGAATTTTCTGTCAGCTGCATTTAAATCTGTGTCTGAAGTGTCTGGCTCTGTTCAGCGTGCAGCATCACGTGTCTAAACAAACAGCACGTGCTGTCAGTGATTTCAGCCACTAGAGGCCGCTCTCACACTGTATAATGAAAACAGACCCTTCTCAGCCGCTGCAGCAATGGACGCAATCCGGAAAACTATCGGCATGGATTTTTACCGATAACAGATTGTTCCAGCAATCAACTATCAGTGCCGATTAATCTGCAAAACCCATACATCAGTTGACCTCTAGTCAGGATAACAGGGAATTCTAGGATAAGGAAACCATTCTTTTGTATTCTATGAAAGAAAAAGTCAAACTGGTTTGATAAGGCATGATGAGAGAATAAATTACAATTGTCATTTTTGAGTTAACTGTAACTTTAAGTACAAGTGTGCATTTGTGTGTTTATTTTACCAGCTGACTACTTTCATTGTGGCATTTGAAAGTTGTTGATTAATTTGTGGTCATAAATATTTTCCAGATGTCTTAACACTTAACTTGTCATTCAAAACTGTCACATGGGCGACGACTACAGCAGGTAATGTACTCTGTTGTTGACTGGTGTGTGGTTTGGATATGCATGAATGTAGCTTTTAATTGAACTGAATAGCACTGATCACGAATCCTGCCGATTCATATGCTGTGATAATTATCACTGTTCACAGGAGCACAGCGTTGTCCGCTTTGTCCATAACTCTCTTTGACAGCACACCTGCTTTCATATGCTGCTCTTAAACTTTATACTCAATACTATTCAAATAATCCTGAAAAGTTGGGTTTATACAGGCCACGTTGGTGAGCATAAAGGTATACAGAAAAAATGGTATTGGGGACATGTATGTGTGTGTGGTCTGGAATAAAGGACAATTGTGGAAATTAGATATAAAGAATATAACTTTCTATTAACTTACCAAATAATGTTAAACATTTCCATTCTAAACAGATAAATAATCATCAGTGGTCTTAAATTTACTGACAAATTCAAAATTATTATAATGTAGCATATTAAAATGATCTCAAAATAGCTAACGGATTAAGATACGTTAAAATTAGGGATGCACCGAATCCAGGGAGGAGCGTCTCGCTGCAGTTTGCAGTGGACATCCAACCCCGCCCACATCCAAGTGTGACATCAGACGCCACGCCTATACCATACGTAAAAATACGTCATCGGGTGATGCTAGGTGACCACCCATGTGTTGTGCGCATGTGCAAAAATGGCGGAAGTATGTTTTTTTTTTTTTTTTTTTTTTTTTTTTTTTTATTAACATTTTGTTAAAGTACAATTTTTAAGACGTAAACAAAATTGAATCAATATGGCGGAAGTATATTGTTTCGGGGATCAAATTAACTAATGTTAATCTTTCGTTTTACTAGATACAGGTTAAATAACTTGTATTAAATAAATGTAAATAGTACAAATTAAACCTATAGGTCACATCTCTAATGTATGGAAGTAAATTCATCCAAACAGCTGGTAAAACGCCTGCATTGGTTGATTATACTTAGGCAAATTAATAAAATATTTATACCTTTCGCTGTTCGATTATGTAATGACAAATTCATATATTTTATGATCGATTGTAACATACCTTAGACAATATCAAAGTTAAGTAGACAATTTTAAGGCATTTTTATTTATCTAATTCTCTAAAAATATGTTTCACTTATAAGGTGGGAACGTTAGTGATCATATCACTATTTTAAGGATGAATATGGGTGTTATGCAATAACTGGGATCCTCCCCTCTTTATTTATTTTTTTTTTTAAATGTGTTTATTTTTCATATTTCTTTCATTTTAAATAAAAAAAAAATGTTCCTGACTTTGGCAAATTTATACACTTATATAATTTTGTTTTAAGTATTTTTATTTTCCTTTTAATTATATACAAGAACAATTATGATCTACACACTAATATTTTTTATATGTGCATGGAAAAAAAAAAGTTTATCACCTCGCAAAAAAGAGCAACTACATTTGCATGATAGGATTGACGGTTCTATATATAGACTAAGCTACACATACATAGGCTTAAGTCATTGGTTGCTTTGATAGATTATGTAAGTAACATGGCATTGCTACATCGGTGGTTCCCACCTCATTCAAAAAATCAGTCATCATCCCTGTGCCTAAAAACAATAAACCCTCTTGTCTGAATGACTATCGTCCAGTTGCCCTCACATCAATAGTCATGAAGGTCTTTGAGGGACTGGTTAAAAACGTCATCTGCTCCTCCATCCCGGATACTTTGGACCCTCTTCAGTTTGCTTATTGCCCAAACAGATCCACTGATGATGCCATCTCTCACATCCTGCACTCTTCTCTCACACACATCGACAGCAATAACAGGAACTATGAAAGGCTGCTATTTATTGACTATAGCTCAGCTTTTAATACTATAGTCCCCATAAAGCTAGCTTCCAAACTCATAGACCTCGGCCTGAATTCTTCACTCTGCAACTGGATCCTTGATTTCCTCACCGGCAGACCTCAAGTGGTGAAACTAGGCCAGTACACCTCCAGCTCCATCACTCTGAACGTAGGAGCCCCACAGGGCTGTGTCCTGAGTCCCCTGCTCTACTCTCTTTACACACATGACTGCGTGTCTTCGCACAGCTCCACATCCATTATCAAATTTGCTGATGATACTGTGGTTCTGGGCCTCATTCACAACAATAATGAGACCGCATACTTGGATGAGATAGAGAAATTGACATCATGGTGCCAGGACAACTGTCTCTCTCTGAATGTGAGCAAAACTAAAGAACTGATTGTGGACTTCAGGAAGAGACAGCAGCAGCCCTATACTCCTCTCATGATCAGCGGGACCCCTGTTGAGAGGATGAGCAGCTTCAAGTACCTTGGTGTAAACATCTCAGAGGACCTGACTTGGACTACTCACATTCAAACCCAGGTTAATAAAGCCAGACAAAGACTGTACCATCTGCGACAGCTGAGGAAATTCAGGGTCTCACCAGCAATCCTGAAAACTTTATATTCTGGGGCTATAGAAAGTGTATTGACTCAGTGTATCTCAGTGTGGTATGGGAACAGCTCCAGTCAAGACTGCAAAGCCCTGCAGAGAGTTGTGCGCTTAGCTGAGCGCATTTCAGGGTCTGCTCTCCCCTCTCTGCAGGACATCTACCTCAAACGCTGCAGAAGTAGATCTGCAAAAATCATCAAAGACTACACCCACCCCAGTAATCATATTTTCACTTTGCTGCCATCTGGTAAGCGCTTCCGTAGCCTGATGGCAAAAACTGAGAGACTCAGGAGGAGTTTCTTCCCCCAGGCCATCAGGCTCTTAAACTCTAAACAAACCTCTTAACATCCTCATGCCTCCACTTAATGTTCACTTTATCATTTTCACTTTATTCACTACCTCACATTGACACACTGACAGTGTCGCCCTGTTTTGCACATTTGATTCTTGTACATTCCTGGGTATCTTAATATTTAAGACTACAGTAAAATGCATATATGCACATTGTACATCCCTGTACATCTTAATATTTAAGACTACAGTTTACACTCATGCACATTATTTTGCATTCTATATTTAATTCTACAATATACATTTTTTATATTTTATTCTTATATTTTTATTGTTTACTTTTATTTCATTCTTACATAGCTTTATTTATGTATATTTTAATCTGTTGTTTTCTTTAATAATTGCACTGTCCATGGAGCGGACCTGACTCACATTTCACTGCTGGTTATATATGCTATATATAATTTTGTATGTGACGAATAAAAATCTTGAATCTTGAATCTTGAATTGACTTTTGGGCCTTTTTCCATCAACACAAATATATATAAAAATGTGTCCAAGTCCTACGGATGCATAAAGATCAATAAAAAGACATCCCTTGTTTCACTGGGTATTGTTATATTTATTTCACAAAACAATAATATTCAACAATGTAGAGTAAATAAATGATTATAAATTAAATGACTCCCAGAAACATGGTATTGAATTTCAGCCCCTGTTCATCAACACATTTTAATAAGAATGTTTCCATTTCCTCGTGATTGTCAAAGACAAACACACAGGCATCCCTTGCTTTCTCAGTCTCTCCTTTCAGGTAGTCTTTGATTATATCAGACTGTTTTTCTTCGTCCATCTGGAGAAATTCAGGCTCTGTCACCTCTCCATGGAACAGCTCACAGTGGCTCTGAACCCAGCACCATGCTACACCAATGTCCCTTATGTTCCTCTCCGAACTTCCTCTTCAGTTCCACTTCGATCTTCTGTTGAAAGTACAAAATAAACAGTGTTTGTGGGGTAAATCTAAAATTACTATAATTATTTTCACAAAAAAAATACGTTTTTACCTTATCACTGTCATCTTGACCCATCACAGTTTCCGTACTTGCTGGCTGTTTGTGATGGTGGACTCTGACAACCTAAACACAGACTCAAAGGTTAGGTTAATGGACCATTTGTAGAGCATCTTTTTAGTATTTCCAACCACTCAAAACATTCAACACATTTCTAAACATTCAACATTGTGGCCTCTCCAAAGTTTTGTTACTGCTTAACATTCTAGGAGGAAACATTTAGTGTGTCTGGGTAGTTTGAATGCAGAAGAATCCATTTCATTTCATTAACCAATGAGCATCAGCATGAACAGACCACAATCCAGTCCCTCTCTCTGGGGTGGAATATTCTATCAAATATTTAAATATATAATTCATTTTTAGTTTTATACATAAAACTACAGAACAAGGACTGAAAAAAAACAACAACTGATCATTGCATTCTTGTACCTTGGTTTTATTGATCTTCCATGGGCCATTCATTTTAAGATGAAGTAACCTGTAGGATTGTAGAAAAAAAAAAATAACAAAAGTGTAGTGTGTACACACATAGATAAATAACAACAATATTCTCATCACTTTAGTGGTTCCCAAGAAACTACAGTTCATCTTGTTGTTCTTTGAGATTCACATACATATTTAGATTAGACAACATACATATATATGCATATATGATTTAAAAACACAAAAACCAATTAATATCTAAAGACATGCTCTCACTATACCTCCATGCTCCACTGTATGACTTATGTGGTTCTCTAGGTGAAGTGTAAGAGAGAACATTCAAATCCCCCCATCATGGCAGAACTGTTCTGGATCAGGTTTGGACTTTAGGATACTGTAAAACATGATAAATATTATGTGTATTAATATAGAAGGATACAAAGATTTGCCACGAACAGAGACATAGTAAGACATAGTGAATTGTGTGGTTGCTCAAACAAGTTATTGTGCAAGAGTTCTCAGTGTATATCATTAAATATATTCCATGTGTTTTGTGTGGGGCCAGTGGAGTACATGTATGTGAGAGAGGTGAAGTGTGAATGTGTGTGTGTGTGTGTGTGTGTGTGTGTGTGTGTGTGTGTGTGTGTGTGAGAGAGAGAGAGAGAGAGAGAGAGAGAGAGAGAGAGAGAGAGAGAGAGAGAGAGAGAGAGAGAGAGAAATTATGAAAGTAAACACAGCAGTGTTGGTAGCCTTATAACGTGCCTGTGTGAAGTCAGCATCGTCTTTGTAACTTTACTAAGGCTCATAACAAAACAGTTATCGTTGTGCTATCGTTTCACTTCATGTCTAACAAAATATTCATTGATAATTTAATGTGTACTTTTTACCATTTTAACTATTAACGTTAAGCAGAGACATACAGTGTGTGAGACTAACACTTTTGGGCTAAGAACTGAATTTTAAACTACTTACAGCCATGGCAGATAACTTCTTCCTCTTCTGGGCAACTGGCAAATACAGAAAACAACAACAACTTCTTCTTCTTTCTGGCGATCGCAAAACAATATTTCCTTCTTTTACCGATTAAAAACAACACAAACTTCTTCACTTCAGTCTCCTTGACGCTTCTTCCTGTTTGAAATTTAATGAGAACGTGACGTAGACGGATATAGGCGCGGCCGGTGTCATGAGAAATCCATAGACAGAAAAAGAAATCGAATCCGCCCGAGAAATTGAGTCCGCTTAGGACCCATAGACAGTAAAAGAAATGGACACAGCGACCCCATTGGAACTCAATTGAGACAAATGAAGCCCAGTTTTAGCGTTTTTTAGCACTTCCGTTTCTGGCGCGCAGACTCAAACGAAGCTTGACGACGTCAGCAACCTGTCTGCCCAGATGTAAATCTTCTAGTAGCTGTGCGTGCAAACTGCCATCGTTAATCTTGCAGAGACGGCGAGCTTGAGCGGGGAGTTCTTTGTCGTGAGTGAGCAGGAGTAAGTATTCTGATTAATTATTGTGTATAGTATTTTAAAATGTAACGCCAGTACGCCATATTAAGTTAATTGCCTGCGAGCTTCTCCTCCTGTCTGTACGGTAATGCGACAGCGAGCCGAGTGGTTATGACGCAATCGTTAGCCTATTTTTTACAAAAACTGTTTATACGGGGCCATAATGTAACATAGAAGGTAATGGAGCCCTTTATACATTGTCGTGTATCTTTAGAAATAAATAATGGACAAACAGAGTCTTTAAACGCCTCAGATGTAAAGTTATTCGCTGTCAAAGTGACGCCAAAATGAATGGGAGTCAATGGGAATGCTAACGCAAGTGAAGTTCTGCTAAAAGATGGCAGCCCCCACCCGACTTCAACTTCCGGTCGAGTTCCTTGCCCCTTGTTAGGACCCCGAGTGATCCCATTGGCTCAACGAACGAACATTTAATGGGTTATTTTTAGCGCCTGATTACAATTCCTGCTAAATCGCGTTTTTATTTTTGTCGTTTTAACTTTGCTATAATGACAATTTCTGTACTTTAAATTACATGTTTCATAGGCTAGTATATACCCGACGCGCTATAGGTTGTGAAATCAAACATTTTTTGTTACTCGCGTATCAGCATAACATACAGCTACTCGATGTTTGTTTGTGTGTGTTTACATTTATATTGTTAATCGAAATGATATAATATCGCAATTGCTTGTGCAGAACCGTGTTATTGTTGTATTATATACAGATATATTATTATTTTTGTGTAAAACGAATGTTATATTAATTTTACATAATGTCAGTATGCCTATTATATTTATACCATTAAGTATAGTAAGTGAATAATAGTTGTTTGTACACTGAAAGTAACTAAAAATACAGCTAGATAGTTTATATAGATAGCAATAATTGTTATATAATTATAACTTGCAATTATAATATGATTCTACTGATTTTTTTATATATATATATATATATATACATATAAATGTTCAAGCAATATGCACATTATCAATGTAAGACATTTATACATTTTTCAAAGTGCATAACATTTTCAAAGAATCTTTACAGAAAGACAAAATATTGTGTCTATATGGTCAAAAACACCTTCACTGTTTAATAGTTGGTGCTAAATGCATTAGTTGTCATACATACAGCAAGCAAGCCAAAGTCAACGGTGGTTAATAAAATCTTTGGAGAAACCAGACTAAACAAAAACACTGGGGACCAGTTCTCCTCTGTATATTCAGTCTGAACATTTGGTACAATATCATTGGTAGTTAACAGTGTTACTGCATTGATTCAGCTGTAAGGTTAGAGGTTAATTGTGCCATGTACAGGCAGCAACATTGTTTTCTCTGTGGCCCAGGTGAGGCATGCAGTGGCAGGGAAGAGTGCTAAGGTGCAGTCATCCATTCAAAATTCTTGCTGTTTTGCTGAAACTGGAAACAGTTAATCCTATGTGAAGTCCATTGTGGAAGATTGGGGAATCATCAGTCTCAACGTAACTCGAGAGCGTCTCGGGACAGATCTTCTGTGGTAAAGAAAAACTTAAAAATGTTTAGGAACTGTAATATAATAATAACAGTATTTTCCACTGGTCCCCAGTGTTTTTGGTTAGTCTGGTTTCTTCAAAGTTTTTTTTACTCCAGTATCGACATCTTACAGATTCTTCTTAATTAACCACCGTTGACTTTGGCTTGCTTGCTGTATGTATGACGACTAATGCATTTAGCACCAACTATTAAAACAGTGAGGGTGTTTTTGACCATATAGACACAATATTTTGTCTTTCTGTAAAGATTCTTTGAAAATGTTATGCACTTTGAAAAATGTATAAATGTCTTACATTGATAGTGTGCATATTGCTTGAACATTTATATGTAAAAAAATTGTGTAGAATTATATTATAATTGCAAGTTATAATTAACAATTATAAACTAGCTGCATTTTTAGTTACTTTCAGTGCACAAACAGCCATTATTGACTTACTATTACTGATTTGTAATAGTACAAGTAACTGTTGTACTATTTTATGTACTGTGTTATATGAGTTAAAGTCAATTACAATTGTAATTTCGTCATCATAATGAATTTATGTAGTCTGATAATTGCTGTATGATTTTCTTTGAAAACAATAGTTTCTTAAATAATATACAATCAGCAATTGCAATACATGAACTGCTTGTAAGCAAAACCATAAATAACAACATAAGTATACTTATTACAATATTGAAAATAATGTAAAAAATTACATGAATTAGGTAGTAAGTCAAAATAAATAAAAATCAAAGTGTGTGTGTGTGTGTGTGTATATATATATATATATATATATATATATATATATATATATATATATATATATATATATATATATATATATATATATTGTACGTAGGTTCGTTTTATTAATAATTATCTTTCTACTGTCCCACAATCTTCTGAATTTGTGGGCTAAACGTGTTTTAATCATCACAACTGAATTATTATTATTATTATTATTTTAGAACTGGAAAATATATTCAAAAGCTGTGCTGAGGCGTTCAAGTAACCTAATATTAAAACTAATTACAATTTTAGATTAGATTAGATTAGATTCAACTTTATTGTCACTGCACATGTAGGTACAAGGCAACGAAATGCAGTTAGCATCTAACCAGAAGTGCAATAAGCAGTAAGTACAGAATAAAGGTCTATAATATGTACAATAACTATACAGGTAAGTATTATGGACATAATTTACAGATATTAAATACTATAAGCAAGATATACAGATAGGTGTACTATGAACATACTATACAGATGGGCTATGTAAAAGTGTATGTACACTATAGGCAGAACTATGAACATAATTTACAGTATTGCAATGGACAGTAAAGTGCATAGAAAAAATATTACAATGTGCAAAGGTAGTAAGTTACAATGCATTATTTATGAGATGTTGCTAGTTTTATGACATTTAAAAAACATTTTGATCGATTACATTCTGCATGTTGCTTTTAATAAATTATTTTAGCTTGAAACAACAAGCTACAGCAGCTCCGATTAGCCATACAACAAGTTATCGCGATAACAACTTTTGATCAGGCATTTAAAACAGCTACCGCCTTGGTCCTAAGCGGACTCAATTTCGCGGGGGGACTGGATTTCTCACCACACCGGCGCGGCTTATGATGGCACATCCGGGTGGGCAGGGTTGGATGTGTGACGTCTTTGGATGTGGGTGTGGTTTCTGACGTCACGCTTGGATGTGGGCGGGGTTGGATGTCAACCGCAGGCTGCAGCGAGCCCTACTTGAATCCAGGGGCTTTTTGATGGGTTCGCTTTCGGCCGAACCTTCACCAAACCGAACCTTAGGCTTGCACTACGCTGGTCTATGTCACGCGGCCGTTGATAACTTGAAGGTGTTTACATGTGGACCATTCGAAAGTATAAGGCTGTGAGAATCTGAAAATGGAACTCCTAAGCAAAAAAAGTACTGTTTGGCAGTAAGAAGGTGATTCAATTCGAGCTACATGTTCAATTTCCAATGCCGATTTGTCTCTTGGTGGCAAGGACCCTAAGCAGTACACAACATCGCCGCTGTTAAAACATTTGCGTTACTACATTTTCAGTACTTCTGGGGACATTCGTTCTCACACTTGCAACCAGCTGTCACCTGTTAATGCAGAGCGTCTTATTTTTATTTTTTTTAAAGGAAACTCATTTCATGTGAAAGGCTAGAGGTTTTACATTAATTTAATTATGATGCAGGAGATGTGTGTGATCTTCTGTAATATTTTTCATAATATTTGGCTACTGTTCTAATCGTAACCTAGACTACTGTTATAAATGAATACTAAACAGCTTACTATCCATGTTTATTGAGTAAATGTTCAATAACGTTAATGACAGTTAAGGGTGCTTTCACATCTCTAGTTTGATTCATTTGGTCCGAACCAAGGGCAAACAATTATACATTGTAGCATTTTTCAGCTTTTTTGGTTCCTTTTCACACCACATTGATTGCTTTGGTCCGTACCAGTTGAAACTAACCAAAATGCATTCACAACATCTACATCACTCAATGGCCATGACGTATTTCCTAAACTGCTTTTCGATTGGTCAGAATTTACGTGTGGGAATATTCCAACATAACAGGGAAAGCCACCAAACAACACGGAGACAACACAACTACACGACTGTGTGGACTGGTTTTGTCCATGGCCATAATCTATTACATTGTTTGTATACACCACAATATGCAAACAATACATTTCGATAATGAAGCGCGGATGCGGCTTGAAAACAATGTTCTAATGCACTCGTAACTTCAAGCGGAGGCGTGCATTAATTATTCCTAACTCTGACATGTTCATGGTCATCTGACCAAATTTCTATTTGCTGCTCAATTCAATTGCTGCTTTCTCACCTGCCCAATCGAACCGCACCAAAGGGAGAAACGAACTCTGGTACACTGTAAAAAATGTCTTGTTGTTTTTACAAAAACTTTTTGGCAGCTGTGGTTGCCAGAATAATTTTGTAAAAATACAGAAAACTGTAAACACATTTACGTCAAAAACTGTTAATTTTACAATATAAAGCTGTAATTTACAAACAAGAAAATGTGAATATAAACCAGTAAATTCAACAACACACAAAATTAAATCTGTTTTGTACCTTGAAAATACTGACAACCACCATAATAATAAAGATGGTACTGTATAAGAGAAAGCCACATGAAGTATCAAAGCTCATCACAAGGAGCTTCACCACAAGCAGAAGTATATATTAACATATAGATGGTGCACATTTATGGAAACACAAAACACCATCATGGTAACACACGTGATACTTAAATAATGCAAAAAACTTTCATTAAGCAACAGAAGATGTAACATAAAGCTCAAATGTACATAACTGATAACAAGAACTATTTAAAAACATGATTATTTAAACAAAATACTTTCAAACGTGGAGTGTCACGCAGGGAATTCTGGGAATATCAGTTTACAGTTTTAGACTGTAAATTATACATTGATTTGTTCTTTTTTTTAACTTCTAAAAGCTGTATAATTAACAGAATTGTACTGTAAATTTACATTAAATGCTTTGTTAGATCTTTTACAGTTTTTCCCTGTATATAGTACGGGAACTTACTGTTAACCTATTATCAGTTTTTTTCCGTAGCGTTTTTACAAAATTTTACAGTTAAAATTACACTTATTTTTTACAGTGTACGATTCAACCGAACTAAATGAGGCAGGTGTGAAAGCACCCTAAGACACCAAAAATATTCTGATAAAAAAAAAAAAAAAAAAAAAAAAAACATTCTTTGCATTGTTGCACTTTTATTGAAAGGTTTTGGTTTGTACTTGGGAAAGCATTATGGTAATTGTGAAATAAAATGTCATCCTGGCATGATGTTGCCTATTCTTCTTCATTTTCTTTTTTTTTTTTACAGTTAACGTAAAATAAAATGAAAAATACACTGCTTTGGATGTTGTTTACTTCATTAATGTGTTTTACTGTGTTAATGGAATAAGGATGCGAGTTGTATTCGGCCGAATCTTAAACAGTGGATTCGGTATTCTGCCTTTTACTAGCATGTAATCTTCCAAGAATAGATTAACAAATAACCTAATATTGTACGAATATACTCTTTCAAGATTAATATATCATCACAATAACATCAACATTATTAACATGCATGTTTCTGCTAGAGAATGCAAAATACACATCCTCACAAAAAAAGTACATACTTTTAGGTCGTAGTATAAGTAGGGGAACTGGGACTCAGCGTCTGTCTTTCTCTATCTTCTTTGAAGCTCCTATGAAATAACAAGAGAAAATACTGTAAAGTTCAACTGTATGATGAATGAATATTAATGGTAACACTTTACAATAAGATGCGATATGTTAACATTAATGTATTAACTAGGGGTGTCCATGGTTAACCGATTAACCATTAAAAATTGCGTACTTGAGTGAAACATTTTGCTCGGTTAAGTGGCGTCATTGGTGTGCATTAAATTTAATTCTAATACATTTTTGCACCACTAAAGACCACCAGAGCGCTCCCAGACATTTGTAATGTCCACAAGACGAAGTCATGACCAGTTTTCTAATATGAAGCGGGCAAAGAAAAGTACAGCGTGGGAGCACTTTAAAATTGAGAGTGACCGGGCTAAATGCAAGTATTGCAATGCAGTCCTTAGATATACTTCAAGTACAACCTCATTGTTGTACCATCTCAAAAGGCCAACACCCGGGCATCATTAGAGAGGTGGCCGCGGAGCCTGCGAGTACCTTTGCCCAGCCTACCATCCCCACGAAGCTAGCCCAAAACATGTGCAGTGGTGCTAAAGCCGAATCCATAACACAGGGGATTTGCAGAATGATTGAAAAGGACATGATGCCAATTAGAATGGTGGAGGGCGAAGGCTTTAAATAACTAATGAATATTGTTCAACCCCGCTACAGCATTCCCTCGCGTTTGGCAATCACACGCCGCATTGAGCCTGTTCCTTTATAACATAGCCAAAGGCATTTTTGCTTTATACATTTTAGGCTTATTCTCAAATTTAGATTGTGTTAGGGGGCGGGATTATTAGGCAATTTTAATAGGACAATTTGACCGTAGAGATTTAATTTTGTCGGACATTTCATTTTTTATTTTTTTTTGCCCAATGTCCGGCAATTACCGGACAACGGAAACCCTGGCGCACACTATGGTTAACAGAGTATTAACCGCTAAAGGCCTCGGTTAACGGTTAATGAAAAACTTGAAAACGTGCAGCCCTAGTATTAACTAACATGAATGAACAATGAATAATAAATGTTTTACACAATTTATTCATCTTTGTTAATGTTAATAAAAATCGAATCATTCATTGTTCATGTTAGTTCACAGTGCATTCATTTTACAAACACAACTTGTTATTTTAACAATGCATAAATAAATAGTGAAATTAACATGGACTAAGATTAATAAATGCTGTGGAAATATTATTCATTATTCATTATTATGTTGTTTTTAAGTTAACTAATGTAATTAACTAATGTTAACTAAAGAACCTTATTGAAGAATGAGTGCAGATGAGACATTAAGTGCATGACACAGCATTTTACAGAGTTTAATGTAGCAGTGTGGTCACTCAGTTTTTCAATATCAGTTTTAATCGTGTAACTGTTAGATTTGAACAAGAGAAATAAAGTGTTACTACCCACAGGCTGTATTGATTGCAAATACAAAAACAAGACAAGTAAAGAAAACACGGTACTTATTAAAATAATCGCCCTTTACTTAAATATATGAACATACGTATAAGGCACAATACTTTCACCTGGGAGCTCAACCAGCTACTGGTGCTGGAGTATTTACATGTGGTGTTATAAGAATTGAGAATTGCTCATATTAAATATTGAACTAATACCAGTATATGTCACACACTAAATTAACATGATATCGATAACTGTTGCTTTTAATATCACAGTTATCTTCAATACCGGCTTCAGCTTTGATCACAGAATTTTTTTTCATTTTTTACATATAATAGAACTGTATTTTTACAGTATCTGTACACACTGTAAAAAATAATTCAGTGGCTTAGTAAATTTCACAAAAATAAAGAGCTATATTTACTTAATAAAATCTTTTGAAATCATTTAAGTGATATTTTGAGTGGGTCAGGTTAAAAATAATAATTAAAAATCCAACAAATAATTTCTCTAAAATTTACATATATTATTTAAGTTTATGTAATGAAAATAAATAAGTATTTAACTAACTAATTATATTTTTAATATACCCTCAATATTTCTGGTGAATTCTAATATAAATATTTGATAATTATTTACTTGTACTGATCTGTTTTAGAAACTAAAATTATTAAGTATTTCCTACCAATTTTCCTAAATAAAAGTTCCAGCTTAATAAAAAACGGTTTAAATAAATTAAGTAAATTTCGCGGCTAAAGTGATCACGTGTGCAGCTCCGCAGGAAAAAAAAATCTGCTTTCCTCAGCAGAGACGTCGACTAGCCATACTCCGTCCTCACAACTCCTGGTAAGTAAGGTTAGTCAGCTAATCCTACTTACGTTTGTAACACTTTATTATAAAGTTAATAATTATTAAGCATTTCCTAACAATTGTCTTTGTATTTTACGTCATCTTCAACAAGTTTCGTAACTTAATCGAGGTCACCTGAAGGACGGCGTTCCTGAGTTTCCTCAGCAACGGCAAGACCCGCACTCCTCTCATATCGTGGTACGTTATGTAATTTAGCCAGCTAAACTAAATATGTTTGTGATGTTTAATTCAGAAGTTAATTATTAAGGATTTCCTAACAATTGTGTTTGTATTTTGCGACATCTTAAGAAGTTTAACGAGTTTCGCGGCTCAAGCAAGAGGCACCTGTCACTGAAGGACTGCTTTTCTCAGCAACGACGTGAACAGCATTACTCGAATTTCCTGTAAGTAGTCATTTTATAACGATGTATATTTGCAATACTTTATTCAAAAGTTGATTAAACATTGACCGTGTGTACGTGTACATAACAGTGTAGTTTTCTAAGTTAGTGGGGCAGCGATATGTATGTTAGGGTTTTTTTTTTTTTGGAGTGGATTAACTTTCGTACTATTTGGATCACCGTTTAACCGCCATTTGAAAGTCTAACGATAAGTGTACCGTGGTCCAGCAACTATAACTATACATGCCCAATGGAAAACGATTTTGTACAGGTTCCCCTTTGGGGTCAGTGGCTTGTCAAAAGGGAACACATCATTTATGAACTTTCAAATGACATTCTGTCTTGTAAAAAGCTGTCACGTTGTTGTAAAACATCATAATTACTACATGAACTCAAGTATGAGCTCTTAAATAACCACTACAAATACGCCATGCAAAAGTATTTAAAATGGCGTGGACATAACATAGACTGGTGCGTTTTAATCAGCTCCCACTATAGGGAGTCAGCCAGTTTAAGGCCTGCTCCGTTGTAAAATCATTCTAGTGCACTGAAACCTAGATCACATACAATATCGGTCAAAAGTTTGAAAACAGTAAGCTTTTTAATGTTTCTAAAATAAGTTTCTTAAGCTCATTAAGCTTGCATTTATTTAAAAAAAAAAATAATGCAGAAAAAACAACCGTCTATTATCCCCCCCTACCCTCTATGGCTATTTGGCTGGTAATTTTTTTAGGGTTACTCGCCAGACTGATATAATATTTATATACACACACACACACACACACACATATATATATATATATATATATATATATATATATATATACACATACATACATACATATATACATTAAAGCCGAATTTTCATTCCATTACTCCAGTCACCGCAGCTGTTTCAAAACAAATCCAGACCTGGTGGGTATTGAAGGACAGCGGAGGCTGGGGGAGGGGTACATTGTTTTAATTTTAATTAAAGTAATATTTTTGTTCCCTGAAACAGATCAGTTTAATTTTGCATCCTTAAATAGTTTGATAGAAATTTCACAAATATATTATGTGTATTATAAATAAACAATTTGTTAGTCAAATACTAAATTGTTTTAGTGGAAAAAAAAGATAAAATATAACTGTACATTTTATTAACTGTACATAAAAATTAACTGTTGTATTTTTAGTCAATTATTATGTTTACATTTATGTATTTGGCAGACGCTTTTATCCAAAGCAACTACATTGCATTTCAAGGTACACATTTACAAACTTATAATATTCAGAGATTTTATTAAGTTCATAAAGTTAAATATTATTGTAAAATTTACTAAGCCACAGAATTATTTAGAGGGTTAAGGGTTGAGTGTGAGGGTTAATGCAATGCATATTTTTTTTCAAGTAGTGCAATTAAACAAGCTTTTTTGTTTCAAAACCATTAGTCATTTTACTTAAATATTAAACATGTTTATAAAGAAATTGGTTGAAATAATGCGGACCTCAATAAAAGCCTATAGCATTGATTTAAAGCATAGAAGCTCACAGTTAGTCTCTTTTCATTTTTCTTTTAGGTTTATTGTTAAAAATAAATGTCCCTATGTAGAAAATTAACCTGTCCTCTTGTTAAGAAGAATGCTGTTAATTTTTGCAACTCCTCCCCCTAGTAAACTTTGTTTGAGATTTTACCTATCATACGGTCCAACAGAATGTTTGCTTCTTCAGGTGCTATTTGTTTTGTGTATTTATCGCTTTCTTGTAACATTCAGGTTTGAATGTTAGCTCTAACCAGTTATCTTTAAAATTTGCCTGTAGGGTTCAGCTGATCTACCCGTCTTCGTACACGCAGAGTTGGCAGAGGAGGTCATAAAAATCTACATCCTTCGGGACAATGATGGGGCAGTCAGCGATGTAGGAGTTGTGATTGAGGGCATCACTGTCCTCCGCAGTCTTGGGAATCTCAGCAGAGCCTGCTGCTATCTTTTGGGAGTCACGTATGCATTGGATTTGAGATATCCCAAGACCCACAAATACAGGTCCTTCTCAAAAAATTAGCTTATTGTGATAAAGTTCATTATTTTCCATAATGTAATGATAAAAATTAAACTTTCATATATTTTAGATTCATTGCACACCAACTGAAATATTTCAGGTCTTTTATTGTTTTAATACTGATGATTTTGGCATACAGCTCATAAAAACCCCAAATTCTCAAAACATTAGCAAATTTCATCCGACCAATAAAAGAAAAGTGTTTTTAATACAAAAAAAAAAGTCAACCTTTAAATAATTATGTTCAGTTATGCACTCAATACTTCGGGAATCCGTTTGCAGAAATGACTGCTTCAATGCGGCGTGGCATGGAGGCAATCAGCCTGTGGCACTGCTGAGGTGTTATGGAGGCCCAGGATGCTTCGATAGCGGCCTTAAGCTCATCCAGAGTGCTGGGTCTTGCGTCTCTCAACTTTCTCTTCACAATATCCCACAGATTCTCTATGGGGTTCAGGTCAGGAGAGTTGGCAGGCCAATTGAGCACAGTAATACCATGGTCAGTAAACCATTCACCAGTGGTTTTGGCACTGTGAGCAGGTGCCAGGTCGTGCTGAAAAACGAAATCTTCATCTCCATAAAGCTTTTCAGCAGATGGAAGCATGAAGTGCTCCAAAATCTCCTGGTAACTAGCTGCATTGACCCTGCCCTTGATAAAACACAGTAGACCAACACCAGCAGCTGACATGGCACCCCAGACCATCACTGACTGTGGGTACTTGACACTGGACTTCAGGCATTTTGGCATTTCCTTCTCCCCAGTCTTCCTCCAGACTCTGGCACCTTGATTTCCGAATGACATCCAAAATTTGCTTTCATCCGAAAAAAGTACTTTGGACCACTGAGCAACAGTCCAGTGCTGCTTCTCTGTAGCCCATTTCCTGCACACACCTGTGCACGGTGGCTCTGGATGTTTCTACTCCAGACTCAGTCCACTGCTTCCGCAGGTCCCCCAAGGTCTGGAATTGGTCCTTCTCCACAATCTTCCTCAGGGTCCGGTCACCTCTTCTCGTTGTGCAGCATTTTTTGCCACACTTTTTCCTTCCCACAAACTTCCCACTGAGGTGCCTTGATACAGCACTCTGGGAACAGCCTATTCATTCAGAAATTTCTTTCTGTGTCTTACCCTCTCGCTTGAGGGTGTCAATGATGGTCTTCTCAGGTTGGCAGTCTTACCCATGATTGCGATTTTGTGTAATGGACCAGGCTGGGAGTTTTTAAAAGCCTCAGGAATCTTTTGCAGGTGTTTAGAGTTAATTAGTTGATTCAGATGATTAGGTTAATAGCTCGTTTAGAGAACCTTTTCATGATATACTCATTTTTTGAGATAGGAATTTTGGGTTTTAATGAGCTCTATGCCAAAAACATCACTATTAAAACAATAAAAGACCTGAAATATTTCAGTTGTTGTGCAATGAATCAAAAATATATGAAAGTTTAATTTTTATCAATACATTATGGAAAATAATGAACTTTTATCATAATATACAAATTTTTTGAGAAGGACCTGTACTCACTTGAGTTGTTCCAAAAACTGTTTCTTGAGCTGGATCCTCCAAAACTCTCTGTTAATGTTCAGAGGTTAAAAAATTATCTTCTTGCACAGTAGTGGTTCATGATCATCCCACAGAATGGGTATTCCTGATGGAAGTGTTTCTGTTATCTGATTAATTCTGTTGAAGGGATCGTTCACTCAAAAGATGATGTTGTCATAATTTACTCTCCCTCAATTTGTCCCAAACCTGTACTAGTTTCTTTCTTCTGTTGAACACAAAAGATATTTTAAGTGAAGTGACGTGACATTCAGCCAAGTATTAAAGAGTGTTGGTTAACGCATTTAAAGGTTGCCATTGACTTTGCATAGTAGCCTTTTTTTTTTTTTTTGTCCTACCATGGAAGTCAATGGCAACTTTCAACTGTCTGTTAACCAACATTCATTAAAATATCTTTTGTGTTCAACAGAAGAAAGAAACTCTACAGGTTTGGGACAACTTGAGGGCGAGTACATTATGACAACATCATCTTTTTGGGTGAACTATCCCTTTAATATTGATGTAAGTGTTGCTTTTTTTTTATGGTTTAATGAGTGGTAATGAGTGTGACTGCAAATGGCTGGTATGCACCAGGAACAAAGTAAGATGTCATTTCTCTTACGGCTATCATATTTTACATGTAATCTACTTGAATACTAAGATGGATGAAATGTTTCATAAGGTTTAATCATTTCCCTTATGGCTGCTTTACAGTTTTTAATTTTTGCAATCTACTGGAATATTAAAATGGATAAAATGTTTCAAAGGTTGATTTTAGACTTTGTCTGATGTTTAATTGATAAATAAATGTTTAATAAAAAATGTGTTTCTTTCTTTATTTGGTTTTATTATATTAATTGTAAAGGGTAAATGGTGTAAAAAAAAGTGAATGCAACATTTTGATCATTTATAGTCCAATATTAAGTTAAATTCACTTTTACATGTAGTAAACATAGCACATTTGTTTGGTTAAATTTCATCCAATATTTCAATTATATCTACTCAATATTTTTTGTTTATTTTACATAGAATTACAGTTGTGGTGTTTTATAATTTTGATTATATCTAATTAATTTTATTTCTCATATAAAGTTATTCAGTTATTCAGATTTACTTAATTTTTTTACTTACAATTACTCAATTTAAACAGTACATTTCATTGATTTCACAGCTTTAAAATTTACTCAATTTTTTTGAGTGTAAAAAAGTTTCACCAAAAAAATTGAGTAAATAATAGTTAAACTTTTTACAGTGCAGATACTGTATTTTTGATTAAGTAAATTCTGTTTTGTTTAAACAAGAATAAATCAATCAATACATGAATAAACTAATTAATTAATGAATTTAAAAAAATCACTGTTTTCAGCCACAGTGCACTTCGCTATGGGATGAAATTAGACTTAATTATTAATAGATGCACGCAAAAATATCAATGTACTACATCAATTTTAAACAATTTTATAAATGTTACATTTTATAAAATTGTATTTTTATATCAATTTATATTTTATTGTATCTTACGAACCATAAACAAATGCCTTTCAATTTGACTTGTGATTAAATTATTGTGCAGCGATTTGTACACACACAGACATGTTTGCAAATAAAAATGTTCTGTTCTGCATTAATATATCCTAAATTGCTCATGCAAAAAGGATTCAAAAGGAATCCATGCATATGTTTTCTTTGTTTTCTGTGTATGTCTGTGTAGGAAACATTCGAAGTGGATCTAATCCCTTAATTAAAGTTGTTCTAAAACCAAAAAGTGATATTGTCTTAAGACAACTTAGATTAACTTTTTTGATCTACTTTAAATGTTGACTTTATAATTTACATATATATATATATATATAGAAACCTCGCTACATGTACTGATTTGCGCTAACCGAGACTTGTTATAGCATTTGCATTTTATTGCTCTTTTCTCAATTTTGACTGCTTTTATTGATCTCATTAGTAATACAATTGTTTGCTAAATGTAAAAATTAATGATCTACTTAAAATTTCCAGCATACCAAAACAAGTGGTTAGCATTATTTCAAAGGACATTTAAACCATCCCTGATTTTTCTTATATTGTGTTATATTGTTATTGGACATAACTATGCATGCGATTTTTAAAAAAATTGTGTTCTTTATCCCTGCAATTAATACACGGAAAAAAAATAAAATAAATAACATTAGCATGTAACTCGCCATGTCCCTGAAATAGTTGTTTTGTTAAATTAAGCTGATCTTTAGGCTAACAGACGAACAACCCACTACATTTAATAAATGAATTGGATTATCCACAGTGGGAGGATCGGGTCTTCAGATAGAAAAATTCATTATGAATATTTAATATCATAAGAATATTATAAAGGAAATGAAAAGGATGTATCAGTATTGTTTCAATTTACATAGCTTGACAAGACAATTATTGTTACATATAATTATCTGTCATGCAAATAATAGGCTGATGTGTCTGCTGTGTGCCATTTATATTTTTATGAAACTTTCATTTTCTTTACTAGATTGCGAAGCATATACTTTTTCCACCCCTTTATTTCAGGAAATTATGCTGCTCCTCATTATTTTAAAGTGAAGAAAATGTTTTTTTGTTTTTTTATTTCTATCGGCCAGTGATGATTCTGGAAGGACACACCTGTAAACCGTTGCTATAGTAATGAACACAATTTCATTATCATCGTGCTCTTACACTGAAAAAAGTAATAAGTAAATTTACTTAATTTTTATTTGGCAAGTTTTTGCACAAGCATTTTTCAAGTAAATTTAACACATTTGGAAATTAAGTAAATCTACTTAACTAAGTTAAGTAAAAAAATAAAATAATAATAAGTACATTTTCTTGAGTAAAATTTAATGAAATAATATTAAATTAATGCCTTTAGCAGACACTTTTATCCAAAGCAACTTACAGTGCATTCAGGCTAATAATTTTCACCTATCATGTGTTCCCGGGGAATCGAACCCCCAACCTTGCACTTGCTAATGCAATGTTCTACCACTGAGCTACAGGAACACTTCAAGATCTGGTGAAAAATAAGTAAAAACTTCACTTACTTACTTTTTTATTTTGGAAAAGTTTTTACACTAACAAAAAACCCGAAACAGATATTCTAGAAATTTCTAAATGTAAAATAATTTTTTTTCAAAACAGTTTTATCAAATGAGGGTAAATAAGTCTCTCACCTACTTCATTAGATGCCATACAGATAAATAATTGATGATTATCATCACCAACATAAAGTATAACAATCTACACCTAGATACAGGTTAACACCTGATGGCTTTTCTTCTGGGCTTTTGAGTTACAACAAATGTGTTTTAGAAACACACGGTTATAACAGCCAGAGAAAAGACTAAGACAGAAATCAAGGGTCAAGAGCCCAACTAAAGCAAACACTGATCTCTAACATGGTTACTTCAAATGAAACAATAAATCAACATCTAAACCTTAGTTCATTCTCAATAAGATCTTCTGTAGACGTCTGACAGAAATAAAGTCAGTCTGGTTATTAATAAGTGGAGCTGGTGATGCTGTTTGTGGGTTGTTTAATCAGATCTTGAGAGATTTCATGTATTTTATTTCAGTTGATTTCATCTAAGTCTGTGTCTGAAGTCAGTTGTAGTAGTTCTTGTGTTTCTCTTTTCTTCAGTGATTCTGTTTGTTAACAGCAGCTGTTCATCACTAATTCTCAATCAGCACTTAGTTAATCACTTAATTACTTAAATGCAAAGTTTTAAAACTTACATGGTTTAAATCAAGGCAATCTATTTACTCAAACGGTTTGAGTAAAGTTTACTTATCGGGTTTTACAGTGCTATTTCTTTTGTCTGTTTTCTTAATTGCAGAATATTTATCATGTGCATCCAGTCCTTCGTGCTGTCTTTGCTGTAAACTGGTTTAAAGGGACAGAAGTGAGAGACTTATTTACCCTCATTTGATAAAACTGTTTTGAAAAAAAAATATTTTACATTTAGAAATTTCTAGAATATCTGTTTCGGGTTTTTTGTTAGTGTAAAAACTTTTCCAAAATAAAAAAGTAAGTAAGTGAAATTTTCACTTATTTCTCACAAGATCTTGAAGTGTGCCTGTAGCTCAGTGGTAGAACATTGCATTAGCAAGTGCAAGGTTGGGGGTTCGATTCCCCGGGAACACATGATAGGTGAAAATTGTTATCCTGAATGCACTGTAAGTTGCTTTGGATAAAAGTGTCTGCTAAAGGCATTAATTTAATATTATTTAATTAAATTTTACTCAAGAAAATGTACTTATTATTATTTTATTTTTTTATTTAACTTAGTTAAGTAGATTTACTTAGATTTTACTTAATTAAATACATTCGTATTAACTGTCTTTTGACAAATATGTCCTTAAACTTTAAAATGAAAAAGCATGTTAAAAAATTGAACAGATAAAATGTATTTAAATACACTGAAATATATGCATTTTAAAATCTGTCAGTGTCAACATGCAACTACAAATTTGACTATATATATATATATACACACACACACACACACACACAAATCAATTTTGGGCTCATATCTGCTTGTCTGTGAATAGAATGCTTTATTAATAATTTGTTTACTGAGTTTGGTCTTTTTAATGCATAAGGTCATGTACTTTCAAATTAAGCATTTTAGAATGTCCCAATGATTCATTTGTGAATTCGACAGGTCCAGAATATTAAACTTGCAGCAGCTAACATCTCGGGATTCAATAAATCAGACATAGTGAGTCAAGCTAACAATAAACATCTGCATTATAATGAAGGCTTTGTAAAACTGCTCAGTGCTTTTAGCTTTTATATAACATACTCTGTCCTACACCAACTACGCACACATTTCCTATCATGTATGTCTATGAAAGATGATAGAAACCAATCAGAGTAGGTGTGGGGCGGGGCTGCACGTGTAACCCCGCCCCAGGTGCAGCCCCGCCTCGATCTGCAGGCTGCAGCCAGGTGTACTTGTTTACAGCCTCACTCAATGCTGCGTTCCAGTCAGACAACTTGGATATAATAACTATAACACAATACAACATTATATTATATTATAGTGTTTAATATTATACTTTACATAATAATATATAATGTACGTTACAGTACATATACAGTAAAGAGAGAGAGAGATGATATTTCAGGGTCCAATACATAGCTGGTTTTCATGCACTTCAGCAAGTCATTGACATATTTTTTCTGAAGCATTTCCTAAATTACTTTTTTCGGTCCTTTTTAATTATTTCATTTATAAAAAAAGAAAAAAAAAGAAATTGAGCCATAAAGTTTACAATAAAGCACAATAAAAGCCTTATATTATAATCGGTTATAAAATATCATAAAAGGTGTAATCTGCCGATTGTCCTGCAGGTGAGTGCATAAATCTGTCTTCTAATGATGCATTTAGTGCTTTACGATTACTCCTGAGTACCTGTAGATTTGCAATGATTTTTAAGTGCTACTTAAGTTACGATGCTTTTGGGAAACAGACCTTATATTAAAATCAGTCATACGATCGTTTTTATGAACTTCTTAGACTTACGAAGCTTTTGGGAAACTCAGCCCAGCGTGTTTTGAACAATAGTATGTTCCTGCATAATCAGAGGCTGCTGTTTTAGGACCCTGGCTATAGGAACCCGTCATAGGACCCTAGTTTTTTGTGATATAGCAACGGTTGAAGTTTCAGGACCGCAGTTATAAGACCCAGGTGGTATAGTTTGTACTTTCATAGTTCAAAAGATATTTAATCTCAGGAGTATTTTTATTATATTTTACAAAATGTTTTTAATTCAAAAGGCATCAGAGGTTAAATTTAAACAAATTTATTTACACAAAACACATTACAAATGTATATCAATCTTTAAACAACTGAAAAAGTGAAGTCTTAGTTTCTTGAATTATACTGTATGTTGATTAACCTCTTTAAGTTTAACTAATTTGCTCGTTATCAGATAAAATAAATATGGAATGTTTCACATACTCCATCTGCAGTGCGTGTGAAATATACAATCAAACCTACATTTATTCAGACACCTTCAACATTTCTCACATTATTACAGTTTTGCTATATTTATCAACAATTATATCTGGTGTCTGAATAATTGTTGGTTTGACTGTTTAAACTACAAAGTAATTCAGTCAAGAGCAGTGAGTGATTTTCATTTTTATTTTCTTGGATTAACATTAGAGCCAGTGTTCAAGAGTCAAGAGCCCAACTAAAGCAAACACTGATCTCTAACAAGGTTACTTCAAATGAAACAATAAATCAACATCTAAAACTTAGTTCATTCTCAATAAGATCTTCTGTAGACGTCTGACAGAAATAAAGTCAGTCTGGTTATTAATAAGTGGAGCTGGTGATGCTGTTTGTGGGGTTGTTTAATCAGATCTTGAGAGATTTCATGTATTTTATTTCAGTTGATTTCATCTTAAGCCCTATTCGGACAGGACTAGTTTACAGGGGGTCGTTAGAGAAATCTGCGTTTCACAGACGTACTTGGTGATTTTAATCCCGTCCGAATCTGCCACGTCTGTGTTTTTCTCACACAACCTCTGTGATAATTCCAGAGCAAATTCCCTACTGTTTTTCAGCAAACTCAGTGATCCTCTGAGAAAACTAATCCTGTTAGAATGCGAATGTCTGTGATTGCCGGTGATATTTTATTTCACAACGCGTTTCCTTGTGTGTTTTGGCCAACGTGAATTACCGTAGATGCTCTTACCGCGCGGATGTTTGATATATTTGCTTAGCGGCAAATAAATAATAAAATAAAATAATAAAATCAAGAGCAAGATCACGTAAACTGTTAATACCGGCTATTGTAATATCAGCATCAGGTAAGATTACTCACGTTCATTTATGTACTCAGTTACATAATGTTTTAATTACATTTAATAATAATAAAAAAAAGGAAAACAAGTTAAACTAAAGCAACCACACATTAACATGGTTTTGTTATACTAGCCATTTAGTATTTATTGTGTAATAATACTAAGGCAATCATTCTGAATGAATTAAATGCACGCATACAGAGCGCGTGATCTCTGTGATGCCCAGATGCACAAATCAGACCCTCCCACCTCTGTAATAAACACGGAGATACTAGTCCCGTCCGAATTGGTACATGAAAATCACAGACGTCAGGTGGTAAGAATCGAAACTCAAACGTAGTTTAGAAAACTAGTCCCGTCCGAATAGTGCTTAAGGCTGTGTCTGAAGTCAGTTGTAGTAGTTCTTGTGTTTCTCTTTTCTTCAGTAATTATGTTTGTTAACAGCAGCTGTTCATCACTAATGCTCAATTATCACTCAGTTAATCACTTAATTACTTAATTGCAATTGTATAGCTTCTTTCAGTGAACTCAACTGAATTAAGTTCAGAGTACTCGTAACTGTTAGTTTTTTCAACTTAAATGGTTTAAGGCAATCAGTTTCCTCAAATGGTTTGAGTTAACATAACTTGTCAGGTTTTTAAGGAGTTTACTTGTCGGGTTTTACAGTCAAGGCAATTGGTTTACTCAAACGGTTTGAGTTAAGTTAACTTGTCGGGTGTAGGGGAATTAACAGTTAAAACCCAAGGACCAGATATTTGGCAATGAAGACCAGGAGTCAGAGATGAGTTAAATTAATAATAATAATTTTACTTGAAGAAAATAGTTTGCAATTTCATCAGCAGAAGTCAGCTTCAATACTCTTGACGGAGTTCGTAGGCCGCCCCCCGTACAACTCAAAATCAACCACAGTTATACCCTGACAGAGGATACTAATTGCAGAGGTGGGTAGTAATGAGTTACATTTACTTTGTTACATTTACTTGAGTAATTTTTGGGGGTAACTTATACTTTTCGGAGTATATTTAAAGATGGGTACTTTATACTCTTACTTGAGTACATTTTTGGGGAAAAATCTGTACTTTTACTTCGTTACTGTGGGCGATGCTCCTCTCGTTACTTTATCTTAATGCAATAAATGTTATAAATGCTTCAGTTTGTTCCAAACACGCTGTCTATTTTTCTGTGGGCAATGAGCGATGCCCATTCACGAACGATTCATTCTTTTGAGTCAATTCTGTTCAAAGGCTTGATCAATCCAATTGGCAAACGAGTGAATTGGTTCATGAATCAGTCTGAATGATTCGTTCAGTTCCCTGCCGCACGCGCTGAGCATCTGAAGCATAGACAGTAAAAGAAATGGACACAGCGACCCCATTGGAACTCAATTGAAACAAATAAAGCCCAGTTTTAGCGTTTTTTAGCACTTCCGTTTCTGACGCGCAGACTCAAACTAAGCTTGATGACGTCAGCAACCTGTCTGACAGATGTAAATCTTCTAGTAGCTGTGCGTGCAAACTGCCATCGTTAATCTTGCAGAGACGGTGAGCTTGAGCGGGGAGTTCTTTGTCATGAGTGAGCAGGAGTAAGTATTCTGATTAATTATTTTGTATAGTATTTTAAAATGTAACGCCAGTACGCCATATTAAGTTAATTGCCTGCGAGCTTCTCCACCTGTCTGTACGGTAATGCGACAGAGAGACGAGTGGTTATGACGCAATCGTTAGCCTATTTTTTACAAAAACTGTTTCTACGGGGCCATAATGTAACATAGAAGGTAATGGAGCCCTTTATACATTGTTGTGTATCTTTAGAAATAAATAATGGACAAACAGAGTCTTTAAACGCCTCAGATGTAAAGTTATTCGCTGTCAAAGTGACGCCAAAATGAATGGGAGTCAATGGGAATGCTAACGCAAGTGAAGTTCTGCTAAAAGATGGCAGCCCCCACCCGACTTCAACTTCCGGTCGAGTTCCTTGCCCCTTGATCTGAAGCGGTTCACTCAGAGTTGTGAACCGCTTTTTACATCAGCAGCATTGAAAACAAGGCTATGGAACTGCACTGAATTGAAAGCAAATCCGCAAAGGCTATTATTTGCTTGCGATGGAGATACTTGTCACAGTGTGACAAATGGCGTGTGGAACTTATTCGCGCTGAAGCAGTGTTCCCGGGGGAACGCTTTGAGTGTAACTCTGTTCCCAGGCCTGTGTGTGTGTTTGTTGCTGTGACAACCCCAAATGATGGATTGGCAACAGGTGTGGGGGATTTACTCAGAGTTTGCGTGAGGCCTCATCAACAGTGGAGAGGATAAAAAGCAAGAGAGAGAGGTGGTGCGTGTGGTTTTTCTCCCTTGTGAAAAGTCGTTTTATTGGGTGGTAATAGTTACTGGAGGACGGGTGAATGAAGAGGACAGTGTTGCTTGATGAGGGATTCGAGAACAACAGCAGGAGAGCGAATTACCCTGTTTGCATTGGAGAGGAGCTGAGTAACTGAGAACTGAGTCTTGTAATTGCACACGTTTGACACTGAATTGGATGTGGTTTGGAGTGTTTGGATCACGATCATAAATATCACTGAGTGGATTGTATTGATTCATTACCGATCTCTTACCTCTCCCTCCTCTATAAATGGTGATGTGAACTCTGCCTGTGACTGTGAAGAAAAACATCTCAGAACATCCTCAGTGGCAGTGAGGATTGCGCCCTCCCCCTTCCCTTCGGACAGAAACCCGAATGTGAGTGCTGGCTTTAAATTGCACGTCGTGAAGTGAGTTTGCAGTGGCTAAAATTGATGTTTTCCCCCACAATATATGTTTGAAGTGGAATTGTCGTGTGTGTGTGTAAGCTACATTCCTGTTTGCCATGCACTCTCTATGTGTCATGAGGGCTGACTGTCAATAGTAAGAGTCCTGCGACACTGATTTGTTCCAACTGTCTGGATGTTGAGGATTTATCATCTGGGATGTGAATTAACCCCTCTGTTGTGCTAATAGGAGAAGAGATGCCCTGTTGAAATATTTACTATCTGCTTCAGAAAAGCTCTGTGCAACCTGTTGACTTCGAGTCTGCTGTATCCCTGCCATTCAACTGTATGGTGAGAGGTGTTCGCTCCTTCCAATACATGTGAATTGTATACTTGCCTGAAACATCCATTCTGTCTGTCTCAGAAGAAGCCCCATTCAGCCTGTTGACTTCGAGTCTGCTGTATCCCTGCCATTCAACTGTATGGTGAGAGGTGTTCGCTCCTTCCAATACATGTGAATTGTATACTTGCCTGAAACATCCATTCTGTCTGTCTCAGAAGAAGCCCCATTCGGCCTGTTGACTTCGAGTCTGCTGTAGCCCTGCCATTCAACTGTATGGTGAGAAGTGTTCGCTCCTTCCAATACATGTGAACTGTATACTTGCTTGAAACATCCATTCTGTCTGTCTCAGAAGAAGCCCATATTCAGCCTGTTGACTTCGAGTCTGCTGTATCCCTGCCATTCAACTGTATGGTGAGAAGTGTTCGTTCCTTCCACTGCATGTGAACTGTATACTTGCCTGAAACATCCATTCTGTCCGTCTCAGAAGAAGCCCCATTCAGCCTGTTGACTTCGAGTCTGCTGTATCCCTGCTATTCGTCTGTATTGTGAGAAGTGTTCGTTCCTTCCAATGCATGTGAACTGTATACTTGCCTGAAACATCCATTCTGTCTGTCTCAGAAGAAGCCCATATTCAGCCTGTTGACTTCGAGTCTGCTGTATCCCTGCCATTCAACTGTATGGAGAGAAGTGTTCGTTCCTTCCACTGCCTGTGAACTGTATACTTGCCTGAAACATCCATTCTGTCCGTCTCAGAAGAAGCCCCATTCAGCCTGTTGGCTTCGAGTCTGCTGTATCCCTGCTATTCGCCTGTATTGTGAGAAGTATTCGTTCCTTCCAATGCATGTGAACTGTATACTTGCCTGAAACATCCATTCTGTCTGTCTCAGAAGAAGCCCCATTCAGCCTGTTGACTTCGAGTCTGCTGTATCCCTGCCATTCAACTGTATGGTGAGAAGTGTTCGCTCCTTCCAATGCATGTGAACTGTATACTTGCCTGAAACATCCATTCTGTCTGTCTCAGAAGAAGCCCCATTCAGCCTGTTGACTTCGAGCCTGCTGTATCCCTGCTACTCATCTGTATGAGGAAGCCCCATTCAGCCTGTTGACTTCGAGTCTGCTGTATCCCTGCTATTCATCCGTATTGTGAGAAGTGTTCGTTCCTTCCAACGCATGTGAACTGTATACTTTGTCTGAAGCATCCATTCTGTCTGTTTCAGTAGAAACCCTGCACAGCCTGTTGACTTAGAGCTTGTTGCATCCTTGTGGCCCACCTGTGCTGAGAGAGGTGACTGTCCTTTGTCACGAACGTGAGAGGGGCACGCTTTGTCTGGAATATCCACTCTGACGGTGTCAGGAGAAGCCACCTTACTGTAAGACCGTGCACCTGCCGTATACGTACTTGACTGATATCATTCGCCTCAAATTCCGTACCTGTGGAAGAAGGAAGGAAGGCTGGAATTACATACTTACCGGAGGAGACTTACCGGACCCCTCACTTGCCAAACACATCCCCACCTCAAGGCTGTGTATCTGCCGTGTACGGACCTGACCGATATCCATCCGTCCCAAATTCTGCATCTGTGAAGAAGGGAAGGGAGTTTGGAAGTATTTAATTACCAGAGGAGACTTACCAGACTGCGGGCTTGCCGATTGTATTCCCACCTGTGAAATACCTACTTGACCACCCATCTGTCCATCTATTGCGGGGCCCGCACAGAGGAAGAGGGCGGGAGAGTCCCCGGTCGCTGCATTGTTTACCTTCAAGCCCTGAGGGTAACAAAGAAGATTTTAGTTTAGGATTCCCAATTTGTTTTTACTTCAAAATAAAACTTGTTAAATTTATTCTCTGTCTCCGACTCTTCCCTCTGATACGCTCCTCGAGGCGGTCCTGGTTTAGGGGAGGGCGCAGTCCAGCTTGGCCCCCCTGACCTGTGACAGATTGGCGTAGTCGGCAGGGTACTACCTCGAGTTGAGCGACCAGAGGTCGAGATGGCAGAAGAGGAAGTGCTTGGGGCACGGCAACCCGTCGTGCCAATCTTTATGGGGGCTCCGTGGGCTCCGAAGTATGGAGGCCCGGGATCCGAAATGAGCTTGTCGATGTGGAAGGTACAGGTGGAGTACCTGGCAGGGCTCCAAGGTCTGAGTGCCCCGCAGCAGGTTCAGTTTGTTTTAAACTCTTTGGAAGGGGAAGCGAGGAGAGAAGTTCAGGCAGCACCGGCAGCAACTCGAGCGACTGTCCAGGCCATTTTTGACTTCCTCACGGGACAATATGGAGACACCACCCCGGTAGCTGTTCTGAGGACGCAATTTTTCAATTCTCGGCAAGGCCCTCGGCAATCTGTTCGGGCATTTACCCTACAATTACGGGAACAGTTTTCTAGACTTACAGGGAGACAGGATCATGGCCTGGGGGGCGAAGAGGTTTTACTACGAGATCAGTTTTTAGTGGGGCTGCGGGAAGGCCCTGTGCGTCAGAGTCTGCGGGTGCAATTTCGACGAACCCCGAACCTGACCTTTGAAGAGCTTCGACAAGAAGCACTGGCCCTTGAGTGTGACCACATGGAGAATGTAGATCCTCCCAGCTGCCTAGCCACGAATGTTGTTAGCACCCCTTCGACTACTACGACATCTGACTGGAAGCAGGCCCTCCGGGAAGAGTTGAAGAGAGATGTGCGGGAACAAATGTCTGACCTATCTAAATCTTTTATGGAGGAGCTTCGGCGAGAGCGCCTCCAGTTGTCCTCTTTACCGCGGGAGCGGGCTTACTCTGATGGGAACCGTCCTCCCGACCGCCGTCCATCCCGACCTTCTGGCTCGCGATTTCAGTGGGATGAGCGTGGGCGTCCCATCTGCAACGGCTGTGGAGAGCCGGGACATTACTTCCGTCAGTGTCCTGCTCGACGTGCATCGCAAGGGGGTTTTTAGAGTTTCCGGCCACTGTGGGTCAAGTGGTCGGGACCCCCTTATCAGACCCCTCTCTGCCTACAACTTCTAGGAGCCGCCTGGTGGGCTGTTGCCCAGTGGTGGTGGTTCAGGTCAATGACCAGAAAGTGCAGTGCCTCTTGGATACAGGCTCCCAAGTGACCCTATTCACCGAAAGCTTGGCCCATGAGTTGTTTGGCACCGAAGGTCGTCCACCTGCGGAAGCCCCCTGGTTGACGCTACGTGGGGCGAATGGTCTTGACATCCCGTATGTGGGATACCTTGTGACTGATCTAAAGATTCAGGGAGTAGTGGTGCCACAGAAAGGAGTGGTGGTCGTACGAGACACATGCCTGGGGTCTCATCGTGCCCTGATTGGGATGAACGTCATTTCGGACTGTTGGGAGGAGCTGTTCCGAAGTAGACCGGCTCGAACAGCTGCAACATCAGCCGGGCAGGAGTGGGACCGCATCAGGGCCGACTGCCGTCGAGTATGTCTGGCCGAACAACAGGGGGATCGGGAAAGCACGGGAAGAGTAGCCTGCCGTTACGCCTTGTCCATTCCAGCTCAGAGTGAGGCTTTGGTCGGGGTCAGGTTGCCTCCTCATTTAGTGCTTTACGATTACTCCTGAGTACCTGTAGATTTGCAATGATTTTTAAGTGCTACTTAAGTTACGATGCTTTTGGGAAACAGACCTTATATTAAAATCAGTCATACGATCGTTTTTATGAACTTCTTAGACTTACGAAGCTTTTGGGAAACTCAGCCCAGCGTGTTTTGAACAATAGTATGTTCCTGCATAATCAGAGGCTGCTGTTTTAGGACCCTGGCTATAGGAACCCGTCATAGGACCCTAGTTTTTTGTGATATAGCAACGGTTGAAGTTTCAGGACCGCAGTTATAAGACCCAGGTGGTATAGTTTGTACTTTCATAGTTCAAAAGATATTTAATCTCAGGAGTATTTTTATTATATTTTACAAAATGTTTTTAATTCAAAAGGCATCAGAGGTTAAATTTAAACAAATTTATTTACACAAAACACATTACAAATGTATATCAATCTTTAAACAACTGAAAAAGTGAAGTCTTAGTTTCTTGAATTATACTGTATGTTGATTAACCTCTTTAAGTTTAACTAATTTGCTCGTCATCAGATAAAATAAATATGGAATGTTTCACATACTCCATCTGCAGTGCGTGTGAAATATACAATCAAACCTACATTTATTCAGACACCTTCAACATTTCTCACATTATTACAGTTTTGCTATATTTATCAACAATTATATCTGGTGTCTGAATAATTGTTGGTTTGACTGTTTAAACTACAAAGTAATTCAGTCAAGAGCAGTGAGTGATTTTCATTTTTATTTTCTTGGATTAACATTAGAGCCAGTGTTCAAGAGTCAAGAGCCCAACTAAAGCAAACACTGATCTCTAACAAGGTTACTTCAAATGAAACAATAAATCAACATCTAAAACTTAGTTCATTCTCAATAAGATCTTCTGTAGACGTCTGACAGAAATAAAGTCAGTCTGGTTATTAATAAGTGGAGCTGGTGATGCTGTTTGTGGGGTTGTTTAATCAGATCTTGAGAGATTTCATGTATTTTATTTCAGTTGATTTCATCTTAAGCCCTATTCGGACAGGACTAGTTTACAGGGGGTCGTTAGAGAAATCTGCGTTTCACAGACGTACTTGGTGATTTTAATCCCGTCCGAATCTGCCACGTCTGTGTTTTTCTCACACAACCTCTGTGATAATTCCAGAGCAAATTCCCTACTGTTTTTCAGCAAACTCAGTGATCCTCTGAGAAAACTAATCCTGTTAGAATGCGAATGTCTGTGATTGCCGGTGATATTTTATTTCACAACGCGTTTCCTTGTGTGTTTTGGCCAACGTGAATTACCGTAGATGCTCTTACCGCGCGGATGTTTGATATATTTGCTTAGCGGCAAATAAATAATAAAATAAAATAATAAAATCAAGAGCAAGATCACGTAAACTGTTAATACCGGCTATTGTAATATCAGCATCAGGTAAGATTACTCACGTTCATTTATGTACTCAGTTACATAATGTTTTAATTACATTTAATAATAATAAAAAAAAGGAAAACAAGTTAAACTAAAGCAACCACACATTAACATGGTTTTGTTATACTAGCCATTTAGTATTTATTGTGTAATAATACTAAGGCAATCATTCTGAATGAATTAAATGCACGCATACAGAGCGCGTGATCTCTGTGATGCCCAGATGCACAAATCAGACCCTCCCACCTCTGTAATAAACACGGAGATACTAGTCCCGTCCGAATTGGTACATGAAAATCACAGACGTCAGGTGGTAAGAATCGAAACTCAAACGTAGTTTAGAAAACTAGTCCCGTCCGAATAGTGCTTAAGGCTGTGTCTGAAGTCAGTTGTAGTAGTTCTTGTGTTTCTCTTTTCTTCAGTAATTATGTTTGTTAACAGCAGCTGTTCATCACTAATGCTCAATTATCACTCAGTTAATCACTTAATTACTTAATTGCAATTGTATAGCTTCTTTCAGTGAACTCAACTGAATTAAGTTCAGAGTACTCGTAACTGTTAGTTTTTTCAACTTAAATGGTTTAAGGCAATCAGTTTCCTCAAATGGTTTGAGTTAACATAACTTGTCAGGTTTTTAAGGAGTTTACTTGTCGGGTTTTACAGTCAAGGCAATTGGTTTACTCAAACGGTTTGAGTTAAGTTAACTTGTCGGGTGTAGGGGAATTAACAGTTAAAACCCAAGGACCAGATATTTGGCAATGAAGACCAGGAGTCAGAGATGAGTTAAATTAATAATAATAATTTTACTTGAAGAAAATAGTTTGCAATTTCATCAGCAGAAGTCAGCTTCAATACTCTTGACGGAGTTCGTAGGCCGCCCCCCGTACAACTCAAAATCAACCACAGTTATACCCTGACAGAGGATACTAATTGCAGAGGTGGGTAGTAATGAGTTACATTTACTTTGTTACATTTACTTGAGTAATTTTTGGGGGTAACTTATACTTTTCGGAGTATATTTAAAGATGGGTACTTTATACTCTTACTTGAGTACATTTTTGGGGAAAAATCTGTACTTTTACTTCGTTACTGTGGGCGACGCTCCTCTCGTTACTTTATCTTAATGCAATAAATGTTATAAATGCTTCAGTTTGTTCCAAACACGCTGTCTATTTTTCTGTGGGCAATGAGCGATGCCCATTCACGAACGATTCATTCTTTTGAGTCAATTCTGTTCAAAGGCTTGATCAATCCAATTGGCAAACGAGTGAATTGGTTCATGAATCAGTCTGAATGATTCGTTCAGTTCCCTGCCGCACGCGCTGAGCATCTGAAGCATAGACAGTAAAAGAAATGGACACAGCGACCCCATTGGAACTCAATTGAAACAAATAAAGCCCAGTTTTAGCGTTTTTTAGCACTTCCGTTTCTGACGCGCAGACTCAAACTAAGCTTGATGACGTCAGCAACCTGTCTGACAGATGTAAATCTTCTAGTAGCTGTGCGTGCAAACTGCCATCGTTAATCTTGCAGAGACGGTGAGCTTGAGCGGGGAGTTCTTTGTCATGAGTGAGCAGGAGTAAGTATTCTGATTAATTATTTTGTATAGTATTTTAAAATGTAACGCCAGTACGCCATATTAAGTTAATTGCCTGCGAGCTTCTCCACCTGTCTGTACGGTAATGCGACAGAGAGACGAGTGGTTATGACGCAATCGTTAGCCTATTTTTTACAAAAACTGTTTCTACGGGGCCATAATGTAACATAGAAGGTAATGGAGCCCTTTATACATTGTTGTGTATCTTTAGAAATAAATAATGGACAAACAGAGTCTTTAAACGCCTCAGATGTAAAGTTATTCGCTGTCAAAGTGACGCCAAAATGAATGGGAGTCAATGGGAATGCTAACGCAAGTGAAGTTCTGCTAAAAGATGGCAGCCCCCACCCGACTTCAACTTCCGGTCGAGTTCCTTGCCCCTTGATCTGAAGCGGTTCACTCAGAGTTGTGAACCGCTTTTTACATCAGCAGCATTGAAAACAAGGCTATGGAACTGCACTGAATTGAAAGCAAATCCGCAAAGGCTATTATTTGCTTGCGATGGAGATACTTGTCACAGTGTGACAAATGGCGTGTGGAACTTATTCGCGCTGAAGCAGTGTTCCCGGGGGAACGCTTTGAGTGTAACTCTGTTCCCAGGCCTGTGTGTGTGTTTGTTGCTGTGACAACTCTAAATGATGGATTGGCAACAGGTGTGGGGGATTTACTCAGAGTTTGCGTGAGGCCTCATCAACAGTGGAGAGGATAAAAAGCAAGAGAGAGAGGTGGTGCGTGTGGTTTTTCTCCCTTGTGAAAAGTCGTTTTATTGGGTGGTAATAGTTACTGGAGGACGGGTGAATGAAGAGGACAGTGTTGCTTGATGAGGGATTCGAGAACAACAGCAGGAGAGCGAATTACCCTGTTTGCATTGGAGAGGAGCTGAGTAACTGAGAACTGAGTCTTGTAATTGCACACGTTTGACACTGAATTGGATGTGGTTTGGAGTGTTTGGATCACGATCATAAATATCACTGAGTGGATTGTATTGATTCATTACCGATCTCTTACCTCTCCCTCCTCTATAAATGGTGATGTGAACTCTGCCTGTGACTGTGAAGAAAAACATCTCAGAACATCCTCAGTGGCAGTGAGGATTGCGCCCTCCCCCTTCCCTTCGGACAGAAACCCGAATGTGAGTGCTGGCTTTAAATTGCACGTCGTGAAGTGAGTTTGCAGTGGCTAAAATTGATGTTTTCCCCCACAATATATGTTTGAAGTGGAATTGTCGTGTGTGTGTGTAAGCTACATTCCTGTTTGCCATGCACTCTCTATGTGTCATGAGGGCTGACTGTCAATAGTAAGAGTCCTGCGACACTGATTTGTTCCAACTGTCTGGATGTTGAGGATTTATCATCTGGGATGTGAATTAACCCCTCTGTTGTGCTAATAGGAGAAGAGATGCCCTGTTGAAATATTTACTATCTGCCTCAGAAAAGCTCTGTGCAACCTGTTGACTTCGAGTCTGCTGTATCCCTGCCATTCAACTGTATGGTGAGAGGTGTTCGCTCCTTCCAATACATGTGAATTGTATACTTGCCTGAAACATCCATTCTGTCTGTCTCAGAAGAAGCCCCATTCAGCCTGTTGACTTCGAGTCTGCTGTATCCCTGCCATTCAACTGTATGGTGAGAGGTGTTCGCTCCTTCCAATACATGTGAATTGTATACTTGCCTGAAACATCCATTCTGTCTGTCTCAGAAGAAGCCCCATTCGGCCTGTTGACTTCGAGTCTGCTGTAGCCCTGCCATTCAACTGTATGGTGAGAAGTGTTCGCTCCTTCCAATACATGTGAACTGTATACTTGCTTGAAACATCCATTCTGTCTGTCTCAGAAGAAGCCCATATTCAGCCTGTTGACTTCGAGTCTGCTGTATCCCTGCCATTCAACTGTATGGTGAGAAGTGTTCGTTCCTTCCACTGCATGTGAACTGTATACTTGCCTGAAACATCCATTCTGTCCGTCTCAGAAGAAGCCCCATTCAGCCTGTTGACTTCGAGTCTGCTGTATCCCTGCTATTCGTCTGTATTGTGAGAAGTGTTCGTTCCTTCCAATGCATGTGAACTGTATACTTGCCTGAAACATCCATTCTGTCTGTCTCAGAAGAAGCCCATATTCAGCCTGTTGACTTCGAGTCTGCTGTATCCCTGCCATTCAACTGTATGGAGAGAAGTGTTCGTTCCTTCCACTGCCTGTGAACTGTATACTTGCCTGAAACATCCATTCTGTCCGTCTCAGAAGAAGCCCCATTCAGCCTGTTGGCTTCGAGTCTGCTGTATCCCTGCTATTCGCCTGTATTGTGAGAAGTATTCGTTCCTTCCAATGCATGTGAACTGTATACTTGCCTGAAACATCCATTCTGTCTGTCTCAGAAGAAGCCCCATTCAGCCTGTTGACTTCGAGTCTGCTGTATCCCTGCCATTCAACTGTATGGTGAGAAGTGTTCGCTCCTTCCAATGCATGTGAACTGTATACTTGCCTGAAACATCCATTCTGTCTGTCTCAGAAGAAGCCCCATTCAGCCTGTTGACTTCGAGCCTGCTGTATCCCTGCTACTCATCTGTATGAGGAAGCCCCATTCAGCCTGTTGACTTCGAGTCTGCTGTATCCCTGCTATTCATCCGTATTGTGAGAAGTGTTCGTTCCTTCCAACGCATGTGAACTGTATACTTTGTCTGAAGCATCCATTCTGTCTGTTTCAGTAGAAACCCTGCACAGCCTGTTGACTTAGAGCTTGTTGCATCCTTGTGGCCCACCTGTGCTGAGAGAGGTGACTGTCCTTTGTCACGAACGTGAGAGGGGCACGCTTTGTCTGGAATATCCACTCTGACGGTGTCAGGAGAAGCCACCTTACTGTAAGACCGTGCACCTGCCGTATACGTACTTGACTGATATCATTCGCCTCAAATTCCGTACCTGTGGAAGAAGGAAGGAAGGCTGGAATTACATACTTACCGGAGGAGACTTACCGGACCCCTCACTTGCCAAACACATCCCCACCTCAAGGCTGTGTATCTGCCGTGTACGGACCTGACCGATATCCATCCGTCCCAAATTCTGCATCTGTGAAGAAGGGAAGGGAGTTTGGAAGTATTTAATTACCAGAGGAGACTTACCAGACTGCGGGCTTGCCGATTGTATTCCCACCTGTGAAATACCTACTTGACCACCCATCTGTCCATCTATTGCGGGGCCCGCACAGAGGAAGAGGGCGGGAGAGTCCCCGGTCGCTGCATTGTTTACCTTCAAGCCCTGAGGGTAACAAAGAAGATTTTAGTTTAGGATTCCCAATTTGTTTTTACTTCAAAATAAAACTTGTTAAATTTATTCTCTGTCTCCGACTCTTCCCTCTGATACGCTCCTCGAGGCGGTCCTGGTTTAGGGGAGGGCGCAGTCCAGCTTGGCCCCCCTGACCTGTGACAGATTGGCGTAGTCGGCAGGGTACTACCTCGAGTTGAGCGACCAGAGGTCGAGATGGCAGAAGAGGAAGTGCTTGGGGCACGGCAACCCGTCGTGCCAATCTTTATGGGGGCTCCGTGGGCTCCGAAGTATGGAGGCCCGGGATCCGAAATGAGCTTGTCGATGTGGAAGGTACTGGTGGAGTACCTGGCAGGGCTCCAAGGTCTGAGTGCCCCGCAGCAGGTTCAGTTTGTTTTAAACTCTTTGGAAGGGGAAGCGAGGAGAGAAGTTCAGGCAGCACCGGCAGCAACTCGAGCGACTGTCCAGGCCATTTTTGACTTCCTCACGGGACAATATGGAGACACCACCCCGGTAGCTGTTCTGAGGACGCAATTTTTCAATTCTCGGCAAGGCCCTCGGCAATCTGTTCGGGCATTTACCCTACAATTACGGGAACAGTTTTCTAGACTTACAGGGAGACAGGATCATGGCCTGGGGGGCGAAGAGGTTTTACTACGAGATCAGTTTTTAGTGGGGCTGCGGGAAGGCCCTGTGCGTCAGAGTCTGCGGGTGCAATTTCGACGAACCCCGAACCTGACCTTTGAAGAGCTTCGACAAGAAGCACTGGCCCTTGAGTGTGACCACATGGAGAATGTAGATCCTCCCAGCTGCCTAGCCACGAATGTTGTTAGCACCCCTTCGACTACTACGACATCTGACTGGAAGCAGGCCCTCCGGGAAGAGTTGAAGAGAGATGTGCGGGAACAAATGTCTGACCTATCTAAATCTTTTATGGAGGAGCTTCGGCGAGAGCGCCTCCAGTTGTCCTCTTTACCGCGGGAGCGGGCTTACTCTGATGGGAACCGTCCTCCCGACCGCCGTCCATCCCGACCTTCTGGCTCGCGATTTCAGTGGGATGAGCGTGGGCGTCCCATCTGCAACGGCTGTGGAGAGCCGGGACATTACTTCCGTCAGTGTCCTGCTCGACGTGCATCGCAAGGGGGTTTTTAGAGTTTCCGGCCACTGTGGGTCAAGTGGTCGGGACCCCCTTATCAGACCCCTCTCTGCCTACAACTTCTAGGAGCCGCCTGGTGGGCTGTTGCCCAGTGGTGGTGGTTCAGGTCAATGACCAGAAAGTGCAGTGCCTCTTGGATACAGGCTCCCAAGTGACCCTATTCACCGAAAGCTTGGCCCATGAGTTGTTTGGCACCGAAGGTCGTCCACCTGCGGAAGCCCCCTGGTTGACGCTACGTGGGGCGAATGGTCTTGACATCCCGTATGTGGGATACCTTGTGACTGATCTAAAGATTCAGGGAGTAGTGGTGCCACAGAAAGGAGTGGTGGTCGTACGAGACACATGCCTGGGGTCTCATCGTGCCCTGATTGGGATGAACGTCATTTCGGACTGTTGGGAGGAGCTGTTCCGAAGTAGACCGGCTCGAACAGCTGCAACATCAGCCGGGCAGGAGTGGGACCGCATCAGGGCCGACTGCCGTCGAGTATGTCTGGCCGAACAACAGGGGGATCGGGAAAGCACGGGAAGAGTAGCCTGCCGTTACGCCTTGTCCATTCCAGCTCAGAGTGAGGCTTTGGTCGGGGTCAGGTTGCCTCCTCGACTTTATAGTCCGGAAGATTGGGTCATGGTGGAACCCCATGAAGATGGTCCCAAGGTGGAAGTTGCTCGAGGATTGGCGACTGTTCAGGGGGGCCGGGTCTCAGTGCGAGTCAGGAACATGAATCCTTTCCCTGTTCACTTGTATCGTCACCAGCGTTTGGCCCGGGTGACCTCAGTGAGGCCCCAGCAGGTTCGTGAACAGGGTGAAGTCAACTTCAATCGGGTAGGCCCGACAGTGGTAGAGGTGGCCCTGACACGAGCAGGTTCGGGGGCGGGAGAGATAGGAGGAGGGTTGCCTACCCACCTGATGGGGGAGTCTTTACGGGGTGAAGGACTAGGAGAAGAGCAATTGGGACAACTCCAAGAGTTCTTGATGGAATGGCAGCACTTGTTTTCCACTCACGATGAGGATTACGGCCGCACGGATGTGGTGCGACATCAAATCCCAACTGGGGATGCTGCACCCAGCCGAGAGCGCTATCGACCCGTGCCCCCGACCTTGTATTCAGAGGTCCGCACCCTTTTGCGAGGGATGCTTGACAAGGGGATTATTCGAGAGAGCAGTAGCCCTTGGGCTGCCCCGATAGTACTGGTTCGAAAGAAAACTGGTTCCTGGAGGTTTTGTGTGGATTACCGCAGGCTGAATCAAGTCACCAAAAGGGATGCTTTCCCGTTGCCTCGAGTTGAAGACTCTCTCACGAGCCTCACACAAGCCACCTGGTATTCCACCCTTGACTTGGCCAGCGGTTACTGGCAGGTGCAGATGGACGAGCATGACCGGGAGAAGACTGCATTCACTACCCCCTTTGGCCTATATGAATGGGACCGGATGCCGTTTGGCCTTTGCAACGCCCCAGCCACGTTCCAACGGCTGATGCAGCGTTGTTTAGGCAACCAACTGATGGATTCCACCCTCGTCTATCTAGACGACGTCATTGTCTACTCCCCAGATTTCAAGTCCCATCTCGAGCACCTAGAGCAAGTCTTCCGTTCCCTAGAGCGATATGGGTTGAAGCTCCAGCCAGACAAGTGCCAGCTCTTCCGCAAAGAAGTTAAATTCTTGGGGCATGTGGTGAGTGCAGCGGGGATTTCAGTTGATCCCGAGAAGGTGGTGGCAGTGCAGGAGTGGGCTGCGCCCAAGACGGTGCGCCAGGTTCGTTCATTCCTGGGCTTCGTGGGTTACTATAGGCGATTCATTAAGGATTTCTCTAAAATCGCTAGGCCGATCAACCAGTTGCTGGGAGTTATGGGACGAGTTCGTGGCCGAGGGTCCCCTTCGATCCAATGGGATCCGGCCTGTGAAGCTGCCTTCCAGAAACTCAAGCAGGAACTACTACAGGCCCCGATCCTAGCCTACGCTGACTTCACACAACCCTTCATCCTGTATACCGATGCTAGCCACCTGGGCTTGGGGGCTGTCTTGGCCCAGAAGCAACAGGGAGAGGAAAAGGTAATCGCCTACGCAAGCCGAAGTTTACATCCAACGGAGAAGAACGACGCCAATTACAGTTCTTTTAAGCTTGAGTTACTGGCAGTGAAGTGGGCGTTGTGTGAAAAGTTCAAGGATTACTTGTGGGGAGCCAAGGTACGGGTCGTCACGGACAATAACCCGTTGGTTCATTTGCAGACTGCTAAACTGGGGGCGGTGGAACAACGCTGGGTGGCCCAACTGGCCAATTTTGATTATCAGCTCCAGTACCGGCCAGGAAGAGAACACACTAATGCCGATGTACTATCAAGGTTACCCGGCGAAGGATCGGCAGGTCAGGTACCAGCACCAGAAGCGGGGTCCGATGAGGGACTGATGGTGGGAGTTGTAGAGGCACCAGGGCAAGTATCGGAGGAACCCCCCCCTTGTTGGGGGTGGGACCCACAGCGATGGAGGCGGTGGCAGGGCGAAGACGGAGATGTAGCGTTGGTTCGAACGTGGCTAGAACAGAAGGCCTGGCCTGAGGGTGTGGAACGCCGGACTCAGACTCGGATTGTGCGGGGCCTGCTGGGACAGAGGGGGAGACTCTATTTGAAGGAAGGTGTGCTCTGTAGGGCCCTCCAGGACCCAGGTCGGGGCGATGAGGTCTGTCAAATCGTGGTCCCTGAAGGGCGTTGTCAGGCTTTATTGGAGGCATATCACACCAAGATGGGACATCAGGGGCAGGAGAGGACATTGGCACTGGTGAGGCGACACTTCTACTGGCCCGGAATGGAGGGTGCCACGAGGACTTACCTTCAGAGGTGCCCACGCTGCACGTTGTTTAAGACCAAGAAGGACGTATGGGCACCGCTGGTTCCGATGCAGGCCAAGGCACCGCTACATATGGTGGCCATGGATTATCTGACTTTGGGACGGCCAGTGGATCGGATCCAGAACATCCTTGTGGTAACCGATCTGTTTACTAAGTATGCTTGGGCCATCCCAACTGTGGACCAAACCGCCATTACGACTGCCAACGCCCTTTGGAGGTATGTGATCCAACCATTTGGATGCCCTGAAATTTTCCACTCAGACCAAGGAACCAACTTTGAGTCCAGGGTGATCCATGAGCTGTGCCAACTGTACGGATGCAAGAAGACCCATACGACTCCCTATCACCCCCAAGGGAACGGGGGGTGTGAGAGGTTTAATCAGACCTTGCTGAGTTTATTAGGAACCTTAGAGGAGGAACAGCAAGGCCATTGGGTCGACAGACTCCCGGCGATGGTACAGGCCTATAACAACAGTGTACACAGTACCACTGGTTACGCCCCCACCTACCTGATGTTCGGCAGACATGTGAGACTTCCGATGGATATGCTTCTGGGGACCACTGCAGGGGAAGAGGGAGGTAGTTTGACAGATTGGGTGACGGGACATCATCAACGCCTCCAGTCGGCATACGAACGAGTCTCGGGCCGGATTAACCGAGCAGCGTTGAAGAACAAGAGGTTGTATGACCGGACGGCTCGAGAGGCACCGTTACTACCAGGGGAGAGGGTGCTGGTGCGGGATAATCGCCGACAAGGGAAGGGAAAATTGAGTGACCGGTGGGAGGCTCAGCCGTTTGTCGTTTTGCGACAGCCACACCCAGACCAACCCGTATATGCATTGCGGCCAGAAGGAAAGGCGGGCCCCGAACGGGTGTTACATCGAAATTTGATCCGCCCTTGCCCAAACTACCCAAAACGTGTTGTAGAGAATCCACCGGTTGAAACGTCCGGGATGCCCCCGCTGGTAGGATGGGCGGTGATTCCAGGAGGCCTGGGCCTAGGGCTACGACCTGAAGCACCCATTTCCCCACCTCGACGGTCCCAGCGTGAGAATCGAGGTCAGCCTCCAGCTAGGTTTGGAGACTGGGTGTCTGGAGACCGTTCTCGGGACTAGAACGGTTTGGCGGGGGGGTATGTCACAGTGTGACAAATGGCGTGTGGAACTTATTCGCGCTGAAGCAGTGTTCCCTGGGGAACGCCTTGAGTGTAACTCTGTTCCCAGGCCTGTGTGTGTGTTTGTTGCTGTGACAACCCCAAATGATGGATTGGCAACAGGTGTGGGGGATTTACTCAGAGTTTGCGTGAGGCCTCATCAACAGTGGAGAGGATAAAAAGCAAGAGAGAGAGGTGGTGCGTGTGGTTTTTCTCCCTTGTGAAAAGTCGTTTTATTGGGTGGTAATAGTTACTGGAGGACGGGTGAATGAAGAGGACAGTGTTGCTTGATGAGGGATTCGAGAACAACAGCAGGAGAGCGAATTACCCTGTTTGCATTGGAGAGGAGCTGAGTAACTGAGAACTGAGTCTTGTAATTGCACACGTTTGACACTGAATTGGATGTGGTTTGGAGTGTTTGGATCACGATCATAAATATCACTGAGTGGATTGTATTGATTCATTACCGATCTCTTACCTCTCCCTCCTCTATAAATGGTGATGTGAACTCTGCCTGTGACTGTGAAGAAAAACATCTCAGAACATCCTCAGTGGCAGTGAGGATTGCGCCCTCCCCCTTCCCTTCGGACAGAAACCCGAATGTGAGTGCTGGCTTTAAATTGCACGTCGTGAAGTGAGTTTGCAGTGGCTAAAATTGATGTTTTCCCCCACAATATATGTTTGAAGTGGAATTGTCGTGTGTGTGTGTAAGCTACATTCCTGTTTGCCATGCACTCTCTATGTGTCATGAGGGCTGACTGTCAATAGTAAGAGTCCTGCGACACTGATTTGTTCCAACTGTCTGGATGTTGAGGATTTATCATCTGGGATGTGAATTAACCCCTCTGTTGTGCTAATAGGAGAAGAGATGCCCTGTTGAAATATTTACTATCTGCCTCAGAAAAGCTCTGTGCAACCTGTTGACTTCGAGTCTGCTGTATCCCTGCCATTCAACTGTATGGTGAGAGGTGTTCGCTCCTTCCAATACATGTGAATTGTATACTTGCCTGAAACATCCATTCTGTCTGTCTCAGAAGAAGCCCCATTCAGCCTGTTGACTTCGAGTCTGCTGTATCCCTGCCATTCAACTGTATGGTGAGAGGTGTTCGCTCCTTCCAATACATGTGAATTGTATACTTGCCTGAAACATCCATTCTGTCTGTCTCAGAAGAAGCCCCATTCGGCCTGTTGACTTCGAGTCTGCTGTAGCCCTGCCATTCAACTGTATGGTGAGAAGTGTTCGCTCCTTCCAATACATGTGAACTGTATACTTGCTTGAAACATCCATTCTGTCTGTCTCAGAAGAAGCCCATATTCAGCCTGTTGACTTCGAGTCTGCTGTATCCCTGCCATTCAACTGTATGGTGAGAAGTGTTCGTTCCTTCCACTGCATGTGAACTGTATACTTGCCTGAAACATCCATTCTGTCCGTCTCAGAAGAAGCCCCATTCAGCCTGTTGACTTCGAGTCTGCTGTATCCCTGCTATTCGTCTGTATTGTGAGAAGTGTTCGTTCCTTCCAATGCATGTGAACTGTATACTTGCCTGAAACATCCATTCTGTCTGTCTCAGAAGAAGCCCATATTCAGCCTGTTGACTTCGAGTCTGCTGTATCCCTGCCATTCAACTGTATGGAGAGAAGTGTTCGTTCCTTCCACTGCCTGTGAACTGTATACTTGCCTGAAACATCCATTCTGTCCGTCTCAGAAGAAGCCCCATTCAGCCTGTTGGCTTCGAGTCTGCTGTATCCCTGCTATTCGCCTGTATTGTGAGAAGTATTCGTTCCTTCCAATGCATGTGAACTGTATACTTGCCTGAAACATCCATTCTGTCTGTCTCAGAAGAAGCCCCATTCAGCCTGTTGACTTCGAGTCTGCTGTATCCCTGCCATTCAACTGTATGGTGAGAAGTGTTCGCTCCTTCCAATGCATGTGAACTGTATACTTGCCTGAAACATCCATTCTGTCTGTCTCAGAAGAAGCCCCATTCAGCCTGTTGACTTCGAGCCTGCTGTATCCCTGCTACTCATCTGTATGAGGAAGCCCCATTCAGCCTGTTGACTTCGAGTCTGCTGTATCCCTGCTATTCATCCGTATTGTGAGAAGTGTTCGTTCCTTCCAACGCATGTGAACTGTATACTTTGTCTGAAGCATCCATTCTGTCTGTTTCAGTAGAAACCCTGCACAGCCTGTTGACTTAGAGCTTGTTGCATCCTTGTGGCCCACCTGTGCTGAGAGAGGTGACTGTCCTTTGTCACGAACGTGAGAGGGGCACGCTTTGTCTGGAATATCCACTCTGACGGTGTCAGGAGAAGCCACCTTACTGTAAGACCGTGCACCTGCCGTATACGTACTTGACTGATATCATTCGCCTCAAATTCCGTACCTGTGGAAGAAGGAAGGAAGGCTGGAATTACATACTTACCGGAGGAGACTTACCGGACCCCTCACTTGCCAAACACATCCCCACCTCAAGGCTGTGTATCTGCCGTGTACGGACCTGACCGATGTCCATCCGTCCCAAATTCTGCATCTGTGAAGAAGGGAAGGGAGTTTGGAAGTATTTAATTACCAGAGGAGACTTACCAGACTGCGGGCTTGCCGATTGTATTCCCACCTGTGAAATACCTACTTGACCACCCATCTGTCCATCTATTGCGGGGCCCGCACAGAGGAAGAGGGCGGGAGAGTCCCCGGTCGCTGCATTGTTTACCTTCAAGCCCTGAGGGTAACAAAGAAGATTTTAGTTTAGGATTCCCAATTTGTTTTTACTTCAAAATAAAACTTGTTAAATTTATTCTCTGTCTCCGACTCTTCCCTCTGATACGCTCCTCGAGGCGGTCCTGGTTTAGGGGAGGGCGCAGTCCAGCTTGGCCCCCCTGACCTGTGACATACTTATTAGATGAACACCGCATGTGCTGTCTACTGTTTAACAGGTAATAACTTGGGCTACATTCGATTACAGTACACTAGACCACTGTGACATTAGTTTGTTGTACGTGTGTGGCTTATAACAGAGGGGAGTAAAGTTGAATGCAGCTTCCAAAAGAAAAAAAAATAGCCAATTAAGATTTTATTAATTTTAATACAGTCACACCGGTGCGAGTACGTTCAGCAAGTCATATCATCAGCTACTAAATTCAGATCTGTGATCGCTTGCTGTCGCTGAGCCAGAGACAGACGCGTTTTACAGTGCTGCTCATTAACCAATCACACACGGTTCTGTTGAGCTTTTGAATGCAATCAGGCCAATCAGAGGCGTTCCGATGAGTCATCGCTGAAATGCCGGTGCTTCCTTCACTCGCTCACTGACTGAATACCTCTTTCTGGCAAATTCTCTCATCAGAAACAACAAAGTGCAGAATCTATAATTAAGATATTGATTTCACAGTGTTTCAGTGATTTTAATGGGAGTTTCTGAGAGTGATTGAACTCTAGACTGTCAGTGAAAATCATCTTTAATAATGTAAATGTTATTTGCTCTCTTTCTGAACAATGAAATTATTAGTATGATTAGTAGCAATATTTATATCACATTAACTTTCAATGTTAAATTCACATTTAATATAAAGTCAGTCGTATTAAAAATATGTTATGGCATGACACCTATATCTATTAATTAAGTAAACAGACAGGGTTTTATAATAAATTACATAAATTGGAGTAAAGGCTGATGAAATATATACATTTATACACACACAGATACATTACATACATTTTATCTATATATCTAAATAAAAATAGGCTCCGTATATATGACCCAAAGTAACTAGTAATAACTACTTGAGTAGATTTTTTTTATCCGATACTCGGTAACACTTTAGAATAAGGTTCCATTAGTTAATGTTAGTTAATGTATTAATTAACATGAACAAACAATGAATAATACATTTATTACTGTATTTATTCACCTTCGTTAATGTTAGTTAATGAAAATACAGTTATTCATTGTTAGTTCATGGTAATTCACAGTGCATTAACTAATGTTAACAAGCACAATTTTTGATTTAATTAATGCATTAGTAAATGTTGAAATTAACATGAACTAAGACTTGTAAATGCTGTAGAAGGATTGTTCTTGCTTAGTTCATGTTAACGAAAGTAGTTAACTAACATTAACTAATGGAACCTTATTCTAAAGTGTTACCCGATACTCTTTTACTCTTACTCAAGTAACTATTCAAGACTAGTACTTTTACTTTTACTTGAGTAAATATTTCTAGAAATACTTTTACTTTTACTTGAGTAAAGATTTTGGGTACTCTACCCACCTCTGACTAATTGCGTTAATACATATGTCAACAAAATTCTGATTGGTTCCAAAACTTAGATAAATGCTCCAAAGACGTATATCTGATACGCTGGACACTGGCAGTTGATCGTTTGTCCTGGGACTGTCTGAGCTTCTCCCTGTATAGACAGATACTAACACACATACACAGAGAACTTATCTAAAATTCAAGGCTTTCTAGCACTGGGGAGTTTCTTATCATTACGGTTGGATACACACACATAATATGTGGACATTAATCTCGAGGAAAAGAAATACAGGGTAGAACAGGATTCTTTAATATCTCATAAGCGCACATAAGGTTACACATTTCACTCTTGCCATAACTTGATTAATAGTCAAACAAGAAATCATGTAATAATATAAATGATCTCAGTATGAAGGATATGGCAACTCTGCATCCACTCCTTCAATGTATATATATATATATATATATATATATATATATATATATATATATATATATATATATATATATATATATATATATATATATATATATATATATATATATATATATCTATCTATATCTTTCCTCAATTGTCAATTTGTCTGTTAAATTCTTTCACTTCACTGAAATAGTTATCAGAGAACAATCATTGTTGTGTTAACATAAATATCAGTAACAAAAGGGTGCACTGGGCATTGCTAAAAAAATAATTAATAATATACTCTGACCTACAATGATAATCCGGATCAGAAAGGAAGACCTGCTCAGCCTCCTGTAAGGAGACATTCCCGAGGACAGCCAGGGCATTTATCATGGCCTATGAAAAACATTAATGTAAATATACTATAATACCACTACTGAAAATTTGAGAAATCCAAATATTACCTTCTATATATGTTTAAAGGATTTATAATATCACTATATATGCAAATAAGATCTGCACTGCTATTATTACACTGTAAAAAATAAGTGTAATTTTAACTGTAAAATTTTGTAAAAACGCTACGGAAAAAAAACTGATAATAGGTTAACAGTAAGTTCCCGTACTATATACAGGGAAAAACTGTAAAAGATCTAACAAAGCATTTAATGTAAATTTACAGTAAAATTCTGTTAATTATACAGCTTTTAGAAGTAAAAAAAGAACAAATCAATGTATAATTTACAGTCTAAAACTGTAAACTGATATTCCCAGAATTCCCTGCGTGACACTCCACGTTTGAAAGTATTTTGTTTAAATAATCATGTTTTTAAATAGTTCTTGTTATCAGTTATGTACATTTGAGCTTTATGTTACATCTTCTGTTGCTTAATGAAAGTTTTTTGCATTATTTTAGTATCACGTGTGTTACCATGATGGTGTTTTGTGTTTCCATAAATGTGCACCTTCTATATGTTAATATATACTTCTGCTTGTGGTGAAGCTACTTGTGATGAGCTTTGATACTTCATGTGGCTTTCTCTTATACAGTACCATCTTTATTATTATGGTGGTTGTCAGTATTTTCAAGGTACAAAACAGATTTAATTTTGTGTGTTGTTGAATTTACTGGTTTATATTCACATTTTCTTGTTTGTAAATTACAGCTTTATATTGTAAAATTAACAGTTTTTGACGTAAATGTGTTTACAGTTTTCTGTATTTTTACAAAATTATTCTGGCAACCACAGCTGCCAAAAAGTTTTTGTAAAAACAACAAGAAATTTTTTACAGTGTACTATAAATGTTAACTGAGCCAGTGCATCTGAAACTTGCGTATGTCTGGGTCCGGTGAATGAATTAAATACACTAATGTTCCCTACTGTTCACGAGATGAAAGTTGAACTCATGGTGTGTACACACAGATACATAATTAATTTTTACCTTAAAGGTAAAAATTACTTATTTCTCAAAAATGTTTGTATTACATTGATTATTATTATTATTTTTTGTTTTTTTTGTTTTATGAAATATTCACCTTTTGAGGCTGTGATTTATCTTAACATTTCTCAATTGGGCACATACATTAGTTTGTTTCATCATCATTTTCACAACATATTTTATTATTTTACATAGTTAACTTTGCATCAAACATTTTTAAATGAAAAAAATAAATAAAACGGCTGTAAAATAATACAAATAATACATGACTAATTTTAATATTTGTTTTATCTGAAGAATTCGTAAGAAAATACATGCGCTGCTTATAGACAAGATTATTTATGCTGCAGATATTTTACAAAACAGATAAACATTGTTAAAAACAACCATGAATGCAAACAGCGATCTTTCAATTAATGCAAACCTACCATAATAGCATTACGTTAAATTGTACAGTTATAAACTGTTATCAAATAAAGTTAATAAAATACATACGTTATCAGAAATATCTTGTTTGTCAGTCAGAAACCTTATGATCTTATAGATAACAGTCAGAACAAAATCAGCTCTCCGAAAATGAAAAGTATTGCATATTTGGGTGGTTTGTGTTTGAAAGAAGAAATCCCTGTGGACTTATTAACCACTGACGCTGATCCGCATAATCAACAGAAGAATAAAGCAATCTCCATGTTGTATCTTGATGATTTTCCACACAGAGGTACGCAAAAATGTAGGGAGGATGTTTCTTCGTGTCTTTGATATACCACTATTCACTGTTAAATTTGAAACACATTAATTATATCCATCTAGCCAAGTTTCGTATATAAGTTTCCCTTATAGTAAATGTGAGCGTCCGCAAGACCGGAAGTAAGTATGCATACACTCGCATTGCTGAAACTCATCGGACCCATCTTGTACACCTAGCCCATAGGTGGGTCCTAAAACCGCAGCCTCCAATTGTACAGGAATACCCTACTTGTTTTGAAGAGCTGTTTTTTCAGGGTAAATTTTTTTTTTTTTTTTTTTTTACACTACCATTGAGAAATTTTTAACAAACTATGTTACAGACTTTTCATTAAGAGCCTAAAGATTCAGATCAACTAGTGGAAAATGGGCATTATATGACCCCTTTAATTTTGAAATGTTTTAACTGTTGCCTCGCTTTCTACTCAAACCTCGTACTTTCTATGGTATCGTACTGAGAAAACACAGAGGAACATTGAGCTTTGTGAGTTACCTATCACGTTTTGGTAGTGATCTTTACCACAGATTGCATTGCTGACTGCGAAAGGTGATTGGTAAACAGTTTGTCAGAATGAGAAGCATGACATTTCTCGACCAGGCGCCGAATGCTACCAATCACAGCACGGACTGGCCCAGCTAACCAATCACAGGGCATTTCGTATTTAAGGAAGGCGGGCCTTCAATTGATACAGTAACTATTTGAGACGTTCATACCAGACTCAAGAGTGAAGTGTTGTAATAATGTAAAATATGTTGAATTTTTTTTTTTTTTACAACAGAGTCTGTTCTAGTACACATGAACTCACAAAGCTTTACTTTTTAACAATATGAAATTCTTTGTTCAGACAGCAATGTTTGACTTGGGATATTATTTGGGGTAATTTTGTTGGTCTGACTATTAAATTATTTAAATCTTAATAGTATTAAATATTAAATAGTATAAACAGTAAAAATAGTAAATAGTAGTTAAGGAAAACTAATATAAAGTGGGACAAAACTTTTTTTTTGCTAATAAAATTACATAATAACATGTTTTTTCAGAAACATACTAATTTCTTGTAATATTTTCTTAACAGCTAATCTCTCTGACCCCTGCTACAACTACACTGTGCTGGACAATCCATGGAGATCCACCAGCAATCAGATACCATACAACGGCTCTTACAAGTACATGTGTGACCAGTCAGTCTCCTGGAGCGGATGGTATCGTCTCTTCATTAACGGTCTGAGCGCTCACATCCCAGACACATGTGTTGCTCCGTTCAGCTGTGGCACTCAAGTCCCACTGTGGATTCGTGGTGGACACCCAACAGTTCAGGATGGAGTCGTCACTCGAGATGTCTGTGGTTACGTTGTCAGTTACTGCTGCTTTTACGGGTCTTACCCCATTAAAGTCAAAGCCTGTCCAGGCAACTATTATGTCTATGAGCTGGTTCGTCCAACTGAATGCGATCTTGCATACTGTGCAGGTGATTATATTTCAATCAGCTCTTTCTACACATTCATGATATTTGTGTCTCTGTTCATTAATCACTATCATCCAAACTTTCAGATGTTAGCAGCGTTAATACCAGCTCTACAGCCGTCACACCAGCGACCCTCTCTACAGGTAATGCAATGCACCTTATTGACTTGACTGAATAATTTCTAATCTACATATAGATCTGTGCTGCTGAATGGATGTGTGCTTGAGTTGGAAGAAAAAACATATTTACTGCACTATTACAAATAGTATGCCAGTTAAAAACAGTATAAACCACCACTAGTGTAGCTTCCTGGCTTAAAAATGTTGAACTCTTTCCTGATGATTCATAATGAGCTTTATTAAAGATCTGTCACCGTAGATTTGCAGTAATCCCCATTAAATGCCATAAGACATCACAAATCACCGTAAGAGCTTTGTATGAAGAAAACAAACAAAACATAATATAATATAAATAAACTATGAAATAAACATACATCAAATCAAACACAAACTACTAAAACAACAGTTTAACACACCTAACTTAATGCAAACAAATAACCATTACTACATTACATAAAGCATGAAATCCAAAACAATACACATAACAAAGTAAATTTTACCTTATTCTCCACTCAAACCAGGAGCTAAATCCTTCAAGTTCTCTTTAACCGTATGCCTTTAAATGAATCGTCCATGATACAATGTACAATGCTTTGAGCATGCTACAATATATATCCACTTAAGTGGAAGAATTTCTAAATAAAAGACCTGGTTACCCACAAACGTATAAACAAATAAAACCCCCAAATCCAACAATTAAACACGATACACATTCAAAATGGACAACACTACAAATCATTTAAATATGAAACATTTTAAAACCGTGTATATATATATATATATATATATATATATATATATATATATATATATATATATATATATATATATAACAAAACCAAATCCTTAACAACACGAAATAATTTGACCTATATATGGGGCTGTTAGCTGCATCTGGTGTGGCATGAATACAACAAGAAGGTGCGTAACTTTAGAAGCACTCTTGGTAACACTTTCTATGAAGCCTGTGTTTCTAATACATTATTAGGATATTCTTAAGGCATTATAATGAAGGCATAATGCATTATAATATATATATATATATATATATATATATATATATATATATATATATATATATATATATATATATATATATATATATATAATATGTTGTATCATCTAATGACTATTCATAAGAAAAGTTTTAATATATTATAATATTTACTTATTTGTGGTTATAGCTTTTAAGAGTATAATGATTTATAACAAACATGTTGCATCAACTTTTACAATGGATTATACTTCTCATAGTTATAAGGTACACTGTAAAAAATTTCTTGTTGTTTTTACAAAAACTTTTTGGCAGCTGTGGTTGCCAGAATAATTTTGTAAAAATACAGAAAACTGTAAACACATTTACGTCAAAAACTGTTAATTTTACAATATAAAGCTGTAATTTACAAACAAGAAAATGTGAATATAAACCAGTAAATTCAACAACACACAAAATTAAATCTGTTTTGTACCTTGAAAATACTGACAACCACCATAATAATAAAGATGGTACTGTATAAGAGAAAGCCACATGAAGTATCAAAGCTCATCACAAGTAGCTTCACCACAAGCAGAAGTATATATAAATTAACATATAGAAGGTGCACATTTATGGAAACACAAAACACCATCATGGTAACACACGTGATACTTAAATAATGCAAAAAACTTTCATTAAGCAACAGAAGATGTAACATAAAGCTCAAATGTACATAACTGATAACAAGAACTATTTAAAAACATGATTATTTAAACAAAATACTTTCAAACGTGGAGTGTCACGCAGGGAATTCTGGGAATATCAGTTTACAGTTTTAGACTGTAAATTATACATTGATTTGTTCTTTTTTTACTTCTAAAAGCTGTATAATTAACAGAATTTTACTGTAAATTTACATTAAATGCTTTGTTAGATCTTTTACAGTTTTTCCCTGTATATAGTACGGGAACTTACTGTTAACCTATTATCAGTTTTTTTCCGTAGCGTTTTTACAAAATTTTACAGTTAAAATTACACTTATTTTTTACAGTGTATTATAAAACTAATTTCTTGCCATTTTTCAGATGCTACTTTACTTAAAGCGGTCAAATACCACTTATAAGTAATAATAATAATATTTATAATAACAAGTTTTTCTCTCAAACAACCATAAGATCAGATATCAGATCACATGAATGTGTAATATGACACATTTGCTTTGAATTATTTTATTGTAATATAATTATTGTGATGGTACCCTTTAGACAACCGTTGATAAGTAACTCTGCAACTACATATCAACTAGGGGCTCATTAGAGTAGTGGTTCCCAAACTTTTCCATTCTACGACCCACCTAGACAAGTGTAATATATTTCACGAGCCACCAATATATATATATATATATATATATATATATATATATATATATATATATATATATATATATATATATATATATATATATATATATATAAGTTGACATTAAGCCTAATCTTACTTAAATGTTTGATGACAGAAATGAAGTATTTAAGAAAATTAACCAATTTTTCACTACTAATTTTTAAGTTTTCATTTTTGTTTACAGACGTTAAAATATGTAGTGTCCATAAAACTGTGAAACAGGTTCACTCCAGCGCTAATCTGCGCTGCTGTTTTGTTGCAGAAAATGCATTCATGATCCTTCCGTGTGTATCGGCGAGAATGGAGCACACACTGTAAAAAATAATTAGTTGGGCCAACTTAAAATTTTAAGGCAACAAACTTCAGCAGATTTTTGAGTTTGCTCAGCTTAAAGGTGAATTAGTTGTACAAACTTTTTTGCATGTTCAATCAACATAAAAATAACATTTTGTGTTTAGTTGACTAGAAATGTATTCTTAAATGATAAAAACTCCATAAGTTTACAAAACCTGATAGTTGAAGTTGCTTTAAAAAAAAAAAAAAAAAAAAAAAAAAAAAAGTTGACAAAACTTAAGTTTAAGGCAACCAGCTTCCGAAGGTTTTTGAGCTCTCAACTATTTTTTTTTTTTTCTTTTTTTTGGGGGTTTTTACAGTGCAGCTTGAGAACTTTAGGTTTTACTCAAGCAGTTTAAAGTTCAGCACAAAACTGTCAATCCAATATGAGTGAATTAATTTATTAAATGCTACCCAGTACAACATTGTTCCTTAAAAAAATCTTTAAATGGACAGAATCACAATTTCTTTTTATTTCATCAATATATATATATTTTTTTTGTAGAACAGCAAGTTTAAATCACAAACCAAATCAAGTCATTTCATTCGCAATAAAATTAATTACAATTGAAGGTTTTTTTCAAGTTAAGAGCTTCTTTGTTACATTTGTGTTGCAAAATTAAAAACTTCTACCAGTTAATTAAATTGGGAAAGCATCAAATAAAAACTTTCACAAAATTCAAGTCCAAAATAATAAAAAAATAACAACAGGTCCAGTCAAAAATGTATTGGCTTTCATATCTGTCCTTCATATCTATCACAAGCAATATAAAATTAACTGCAATGGTGATAAAAGTGTGTGCATAGCAACAGAGTTTGTGGCTCACTGTCTTTTGGTTCTACATTTTGAATAATGATATTTGCTTTAAAGTCTGTAATGGAAAAGCTGCAATGTTTTTGACTTCTGTGACCACTGGATGATGAAATCAGATGTGTTTTAAAAACCACACTGGCTAAAAGGGCACCTTAAAGTTTCATGATTTTTTTTTTAAAATGGCTCCTTATATGTTTGGAGTAATAGGGTGTTTTACAAATTACCTAAAAAGTCACACAATTCACCATTCAATGTTAAGTGACTCTCACGTGAAGATAAGCACTTTTGTGATCTTAAAAGGTGAGACTTCAACCAGTGGTTTTAAAGGAGCAGATGCAATCTGTGTAGAGGCAGGGTAGTTGGCAGTATCTTCCTTGGTAGTGGCACAATTGGTCATGTTTCAAAAGGACCTCCTGGGCAGGGTGTTCAAATCTGCAGATCTTGCACTGCCTCAACCTAATCAGGAAAACAAAAACAAAAAACAATACAGCGGTAATGTTAGAACAAATTCTTTTGGCAACAATGTAAGATTTTATTTTATTTTTTACCACCAGGGATACATTAATTCATTGCTGGAGAACAATATAAAATAACAACTTAAAGGGATAGTTCAACCAAAAATCATAATTATGTTATTAATAACTCACCGTCATGTCTTTCCAAATCCGTAAGACCTCCGTTTATCTTCTGAACACAGTTTAAGATATTTTAGATTTAGTCCGAGCGTTCTCAGTCCTTCCGTTGAAGCTGTGTGTACGGTCTACTGTCCATGTCCAGAAAGGTAAGAAAAACATCATCAAAGTAGTCCATGTGACATCAGAGGGTCAGTTAGAATATTTTGAAGCATCGAAAATACATTTTGGTAAAAAATAGCAAAAACTATGACTTTATTCAGCATTTTCTTCTCTTCCGTGTCTTTTGTGAAAGAGAGTTCAAAACACTGCAGTTTGTGATATCCGGTTTGCGAACTGAATCGTTTTAAGCGGTCCGCGTCTCCAATAACTTTTTTAATGTGACTGACACTCCCTCTGAGTCAGAATAAACCGATATCCCGGAGTAATTCATGTACTCAAACAGTACACTGACTGAACTGCTGTGAAGAGAGAACTGAAGATGAACACAGAGCTGAGCCAGATAACGAACAAAACATTGACTTATCGGTTTTCAGATTACCAGTAGTTCTTTTGGACAGTTCGATTCAATAAACCTGTTGAAGAAAAAGGTTCACCGGTTCTTTTGCTCTCAATGTAATGATGTCATTGGCGATGACTGCCCTTGATTCAAGCCTTCGGTTTACCTGGGCTCATAACATTAGCACGAATCAGTTCGTTTCAGATGCTCTGTGTGTCGGTATGCTTCACGCTGAATCACACATGCACAGTATCATCAGCTCCTCTGTTCGTGAATCGGACTCAATGTTCATCTTCAGTTCTCTCTTCACAGCAGTTCAGTCAGTGTACTGTTTGAGTAAATGAATTACTCCGGGATATTGGTTTGTTTGAACTCAGAGGGAGTGTAAGCCACATTAAACAAGTTAACAGCTTAAGTCATTGTGGATTAATGTTTATTGGAGACGCGAACTGTTTCAAACGATTCAGTTCGATTTGGTGAACTGGTTCAAAAAGATCCGGTTAAATCGAATGATTCGTTCGCAAACCGGATATCCAGACTGCTTTGTTTTGAACTCTATCACAACAGACACGGAAGAGGAGACAATGCTGATTAAAGTCGTAGTTTTTGCTATTTTTGGACCAAAATGTATTTTCGATGCTTCAAAATATTCTAACTGACCCTCTGATGTCACATGGACTACTTTGATGATGTTTTTCTTACCTTTCTGGACATGGACAGTATACCGTACCCACAGCTTCAATGGAGGGACTGAAAGCCCTCGGACTAAATTTAGAATAAATTGAAACCATGTTTGGAGGTCTCACGGGTTTGGAACGACATGAGGGTGAGTTATTAATGAGATAATTATGATTTTTGGGTGAACTATCCCTTTAAAGTACTATCTAAAAGCAAGCAAGTTGGTTAAACGAATATCAAAAAAAAAAAAAAAAAAAAAAAACTAAGAATTTAAGCTTTAAAATAGCTCTTAAGTTATTTGCATTTTCAATGTGATCTCATGGGAATACATGTGTATTTTTATGTTACATGTGGTTCTACCACACGAACATTTACTTATGTTTTCCTGCACATAGAAACATACAATTTAGATGTATTTATAGCAGTAAAACGTACAAATACTTACGTGTTAGCAGCTAAAAAAACTTAAATAATCTAACGTAAAGTGTGAATGTATATGAATTCCCATGTATTAATATTAAAATCATGGCTTTAATTATTTAAATCTGTTGTATTTAATTGTCATATCAATACATGTTTTTATTCAATTTATAGAAAGCAGTTACTTGTCTACTTAATAGGAAATAACATTTCTGTGCATGATGCAAACCATAGATACACAAAAGCACAGCATACAATTACAAATCACATCCATTTTATTTGTTTGCTGTACTGCATATCTTTAGAATCCAGATGTTTGCAAGGATCATATCCAAATTCAGCCCTTTATCAATCGATCTTCATTTTCATTCTCAGCAACAGCGTCCGTCACAATCAAAGCTCGCGCTCGTTATGAATCGAATTTGAAAATAGTGCCAGTGCGCCACGTTACGATATGGTTTACGGCACTGATATTGAACGCTCATTGGTCCTCATCCAATTCGTCACAGATTGCGACATGTCGTGTTTCAGTTTATGACATTTGAGGACTGCACCAGTGCACCTTCACGGAGAGAAGACAGATACATAATTTCACGGATTAATAAATTAAATTCTGCTCTGTACCCTATAAAAACTATTACCTCCATAGAGGACTGCGACTGGAACTCATTATAATTTGAACTACTTTTGGTACCACTTTTGATATTTTCGCAAATAATTAATGATTAACTTTACGTTTGTTTGTCTGTTATTTGTTTGTTTATAACAGTAACGTTATGTAGTTTTAAGAAATGGTTATGGGTAGGTTTAGGGGTAGGTGTAATATTAAAGTTAGTGGCTCAAAATAACGTTTTAATGTTATATCTTTACTAAAATTGTGTTTTATTATGTTTTATTCTTTTAACATTCTGTATAAAATGGGTAGGTTTAGGTTCGGGTAGGGTATAGGGATCTTACATTTATCAAAAAAATATATAAAAAGGGAAAATATACATAAATATTAAACAAATTAATCAGATACGCATTGAAAAGCGGCTTCATGAACGTCTCGGTTACGTACGTAACCCTCGTTCTCTGATGGAGGGAACGGAGACGTTATGTCGACCGACAAATGGGGTCTCACTTGGGAGGCCAATCATCTCTGATTTTAAGAGAAAACGCCAATGAAATTGGCAAGTGGATTAACACACCTGAGCCACTCCCCGTGCCAGCGGGTATAAATAGGGCGACAGGTGCATCCACTCATTAGGTTTTACGCTGAGGAGCCGAGAACGTGTCCCGGCAACAGCGAATGGTTCAAGGTTGTGGCATGGGGACATAACGTCTCCGTTCCCTCCATCAGGGAACGAGGGTTACGTACGTAACCGAGACGTTCCCTATCTGTCGGTCACTACGAGTTATATCGACCGACAAATGGGGTCCTATGGAAAACGCCATAACCTGAACCTCGTCACAACCCTGAGGCGCTGCAATTGTTGACAAGCCTTGGCGTGCCACAAAAGCTACGCTTAAGGTCGTAACCTTCCCAAAGCCCCAGCGCAAATTCACTGACCTTGGTACCGAAGGGGCCAAAGGGTGAGTACTTCGCTGCTGGAGAAGGCCATGCTGCTGTTCCGCCCACATAAGTAAATGGAAGGGATTTCAACCTTCGGAGAAAGATTGCTTCAAATCTTCCCTATTTGTTCTTTCAGCTGGCAAGACAATGGGGAAGCGAGCCTTTAGGAAAGGCCGCTACGGAGACCACATCCTACCCGTAGGGAGGTGACGTGGATATACCGATATGGACTGGCCCAGAGGGCAGTACTACATATGGAAAGGGTCTCTGAGGCAGGTCCTACCTTGGAGTAGGGATGGAACGGCTGCCAGAAGAGACTGACAGAGCGATCTGTCAAGGGAAGACACGGGTTTGCCAAGAGGGAAACCTTACCGTGGAGAAATACACATATGGGATTACCCGTAGGGAACCCAGCCATATGGACACCTAGCCCAGTACAGGGGCTGACCGGCTCCGGGCATGCTAATGCCAGTACTGGGCCTGGCGACAGACTGCTCCGCCAAGTCTGACGCCGAGGGTGCTGGAGGATGCTCGACCAGGGTACGCCAACCGGGGAACTCTACTGGGAGAAGAAGGCGCTCACATCCCCGTGTTAGGGGGAATGGCGCAGCAAGCGAGACACCCAGCCAGCCCTTCCCGCCAATTACCTGTTACCCAACACACGGGAGGAAACTGGCTCTACACGGAGGTTGTAAAACCTCACAAAGGTGTTAGGTGTCGCCCAGCCCGCAGCTCGACAAATGTCTGCCAGAGAGGCGACGTGCGCCAACGCATAGGAGGAGGCCACACTCCGTGTGGAGTGGGCCCTCACCCCCAGGGGGCACGGCTCGCCTTGGGAATGGTAAGCCAAGGCGATGGCGTCCACTATCCAGTGGGCCAACCTCTGCTTAGAGACAGCCTTCCCCTTCTGCTGACCTCCAAAGCAGACCAGGAGCTGCTCAGAGCTTCTGAAGCTCTGGGTGCGGTCCACGTACACGTATATGCGAAGCGCTCTTACGGGACACAGCAACGACAAGGCTGGATCTGCCTCCTCCAGGGGCAGCGCTTGCAGGTTCATCACCTGGTCTCGGAAGGGAGTGGTGGGAACCTTGGGCACGTATCCAGGCCGGGGTCTCAGGACAACGTGAGAGTAGGCCGGCCCGAACACAAGGCACTCTTCACTTACCGAAAATGCTTGGAGGTCCCCGACCCTCTTGATGGAAGTGAGCGCGATCAGGAGCGCTGTCTTGAGAGACAGGAACTTCAGCTCAACTGAATCCAGCGGCTCAAAGGGACCCCTCTGAAGTCCCGCCAGGACAATAGAGAGGTCCCAGGAGGGAATCAAGGGTGTCCTAGGAGGATGTAACCTTCTGGCACCCCTCAGGAACCTAACGATCAGGTCATGCCTCCCCAGGGAAAGGCCGTCCACTGCATCGTGATGTGCTGCAATGGCAGCCACATACACCTTCAGGGTGGAGGGTGACAGCCCACGCTCCAGCCTACCTTGCAGGAAAGAAAGCACGACTCTGACCGGGCATCTCCGGGGGTCTTCTCGGTGAGAAGAACACCAATTCGTGAACAGACTCCACTTCAGAGCATAGGCCTGCCTCGTAGAAGGGGCTCTAGCCTAAGTGATAGTGTCTACCAATGCTGGGGGCAGATCACTTAGCGGGGGATCTCTCCTCAGGGGGATGCGCCAGGGAGGGGCTGTCACGAAGAGCATGAGTTCCGAAAACCAGGTCCGGGTGGGCCAGCAAGGCGCAACCAACAGGACCTGTTCCTCGTCCTCCCTGACCTTGCACAGTGTCTGAGCGAGCAGGCTCCCTGGGGGAAACGCATACTTGCGTAAAGCCCGAGGCCAGCTGTGTGCCAGTGCATCTGTGCCCAGGGGGGCCTGGGACAGGGAATAGTACAGCTGGCAGTGAGAGGACTCGTGGGAAGCAAACAGGTCTACCTGGGCTTCCCCGAATCGACTCCAGATCAGCTGGACCGTCTGGGGATGGAGTCGCCATTCCCCGGGGAAAGTGAGCTGTCGTGAGAGCGCATCGGCTGCACGATTGAGCTCCCCCGGGATGTGGACAGCGCACAGCGACTTGAGCCACGTCTGACTCCAGAGGAGGAGATGACGGACGAGTTGAGACATGCGACGTGATCGTAAACCGCCTTGTCGGTTGATGTACGAAACAGCCGCAGTGTTGTCCGTGCGGACCAACACGTGCTTGTCCAGCACTAGCGGACGAAACCGTCGCAAAGCTAGATGCACTGCCAGCAACTCCAGGCAGTTGATGTGCCAAAGCAGTCGAGGTCCTGTCCAGGACGCTGAAGCTGCCTGCCCGTTGCATGTTGCGCCCCAGCCCGAGTTGGAGGCATCTGTTGTGACAACAACGTGCCGGGACACTTGTTCTAAGGGCACGCCGGCCCGTAGAAAAGCAAGGTCCGACCAGGGACTGAATAGGCGGCGACACATCAGTGTAATGGTGACACGATGTGTACCGCGGCGCCATGCCCATCTCGGGACTCGGGAGTGTAACTAGTGCTGAAGTGGTCTCATATGAAGCAACCCGAGCGGCGTGACTGCGGCTGCGGATGCCATATGCCCCAGGAGCCTCTGAAAGTGTTTCAGTAGTACCACTGTCCTGCCTCTGAGGGAACTCAGGCAGTTCAACACTGACTGGGCACACTCGCTGGTGAGACGTGCTGTCATACTCACCGAGTCTAACTCCATACCGAGATAAGAGATTCTCTACACAGGGGAGAGCTTGCTCTTCTCCCGGTTGACCTGAAGCCCCAACTGACTGAGGTGCCGAAGCACGAAGTCCCTGTGATCGCACAACTCTTCTCGGGACCGGGCCATAATGAGCCAGTCGTCGAGATAGTTGAGGATCCTGATGCCCACTTCCCAGAGTGGGGCAAGGGCGCCCTCCGCGACCTTCGTGAAGACACGGGGGGACAGGGAGAGCCCGAAGGGGAGGACCTTGTACTGCCATGCCTGACCCTCGAAAGCAAAGCGCAGGAACGGTCTGTGACGAGGGAGGATAGAGACATGAAAGTACGCGTCTTTCAGGTCGATCGCTGCAAACCAGTCCTGGGGCTGGACGCATTTGATAATGCGTTTCTGCGTCAACATCCTGAACGGGAGCTTGTGTAGGGCCCGATTCAAGACTCGCAGATCCAGGATAGGTCGAAGGCCACCGCTTTTCTTGGGCACGATGAAGTAAGGGCTGTAAAACCCCGTCCTCATCTCGGCTGGAGGGACCTGCTCGATTGCATCCTTCGCCAGGAGGACAGCAATCTCCTCGCGCAAGACAGGGGCATCCTGGACTGCCAACGAAGTCTCGAGCACGCCATTGAACTTGGGGGGGTCGCTGGGCGAACTGAATCACATAGCCGAGTCGGACCGTCCGGATGAGCCAGCGTGATGGGTTGGGCAGTGCAAGCCACGCTCCCAGATACCGTACAAGTGGCACCAAAGGGACAGTCGACATACCCGCAGTGGTGCAGAGATGGGGAGTCGTGCCGGAAGGCCCAGAAGGCACTGCGTCCTGGGTCATCGCAACCACACTCCCCGTGTTCCCGGAGGAACTGGCCAGAGACGCGTGGAGAGGCGTTGCGTCTCCGAACCGCGACCTCTTGGCCGCTGGCGAAAGGGGGCGTCCTGAGTGAGAATGAGGAAGCTGTGCGTCGCTCATTGTCAGCCCACGAGCCTTGCAACTCGGAGGAAGGAGAAATTGCTCTTTCAATGAAAATGTGGGTGCCACTGGCCGTTCGACCAGCGGCGGAACAGAACCAGAAGATTCTCCACCCGGCCCTCCTCCGGGGGAAGGAGTGGCGCTCTCTCTGCCATCTCCTGAAGAGCAGTTCTCCGCATCTCCGAGTTGCCCGTGTCAGGGCCGCTTAGTCGACTTCCTCGAGGACTTTGCAGCCGGGAGTGACACGGGGGGCGCCGCTCTCCTGCGCGGGGCTCGACGCGCCGGCCTCGAAGAACTCTCAGCACGGGGCGGAGCTGGTGTGGAGGACGCAGGGGGGCGCCCTCGGCGACGAGCAGGCTGAGGCACTGCCTGCGACGGAATGGTGGCAACCAGAGGATCACGTCGTGGCAAGATGTGCTGTATGGCCTCAGTCTGCTGTTGTTCTGTCAGGAACTACTGGGCACAGCCCCTGACAGCGTCGCCACACAGGACAGCCTGGGACATGGGAGCATCGAGAAAATGCACTTTGTCAATGTCTCTCATACAGACCAGGCTGAACCTGAAACGGCACTACTGGACCACCAGAGTGGACATCGCTTACCCGAGGGACTGCGTTGTGACTTCCGTCACCCAGAAGGGGGAGGTCAGTCGCCATGCGCAGCTCCTGCATCAACCTCGGGTTGGTCCTACCCTCGTGCATTTGTTAAAGCCTTGGCTTGTTGGGTTTGCAGGATAGCCATGGCATGCAAAGCAGAGACAGCTTGGCCCGCAGCACTGTAAGCCTTGGTAGCGAGCGCGGCCGACAGCTTACAGGCCTTGGGTGAGGGGCGCGGACTATCCCTCCCAGTGGCGGCGTTTTGCGGACACAAGTGCACCGCAATCGCATTCTCCTGCTGGGGAATGTCAACACACCCCTAGCTGCCTCGCCATCGAGGGTAGTGAGGACGGAGGAACGGAATGAGCTGCTTCCGGCCGTAAAAGGGGCCATCCACGACTACATCACTTCCCCATGCACATCCGGGAAGAAAGGAACCAGAGTAAAACGCGGTTGTGAGTCGCGCTCCACACCGAGAACCAATCAAACAGCCATGAGCACTCAGGGCTGGGCGGTGCATTCACCTCCATCCTGATGCTCACAGCTGCCCGGGCAAGCACGGCTGTCAACTCTGGGTCCAATTCGGCAGTGGCGACAACACCCGAGGGGGGCAGCCCCGCCGAATCTTCATCCACAGAGGTCGATAACCCATCCCCCGATGCTGCAATCGACATCTGATCTCCGGCGGCAAACTGAATGACCCGTTGGGACTGCCATAAGACAACAGCCCAGCAAAATCACCCAGCAGCTGCACAGGACAAACACTGCGGAAGGGGTAAGAGGTCCGTGGGGCGTGGCCCGGCGGAGAAGCTCTCACTGTCACCTTCAAATCTCCCAGAGCACTAGCCGGCGGTCCTCTGCTCGAGACAGAGAAACCAGAACGGGTAGTGACAGAGGGGTCTGCTCCCTTCCCTTTAAGAAAGGGGAGACGCGATCACAGCTTTGCCATGGTCACACACGCAGTGCGTGCATGAACCATCCACGAACGCGCCTTCAGCGTGCTGAATGCCCAGACACGGAAGAGAGCGAACGTGGCCGTTGTCAGAGAACAGGAAACGACCGCATCCAGAAGGACGCGGACGAAACGGCGTCTTGAAAAAGACGTGAATCGTCCGCGATTTGCTCTTTTAGGAAATCTGCTCTCTTAGTTGAAGCGCCCAGGGGAATCGCTGAAAGGGACACCGCTTTTTGCGCCGTACCGCCAACCAGAACAGCTTCCCGACACAGCAGATGAATGGCTTTGTGGAGTATAACAGCTTTCATACAACCACTCAGCTCCGAAGCAAAAATCTAATGAGTGGATGCACCTGTCGCCCTATTTATACCCGCTGGCACGGGGAGTGGCTCAGGGGTGTTAATCCACTTGCCAATTTCATTGGCGTTTTCTCTTAAAATCAGAGATGATTGGCCTCCCAAGTGAGACCCCATTTGTCGGTCGACATAACTCGTAGGACAGATAGGGAACAAATTTTTCTATGGATAACTGACTGGTCAGAGAACACGTTCTATCTGTACGTATTTGAGGTCGTTTTTACATTAATTTCGATACGTATCGAACCTGTAATTACGTCCAGATAATACGTAAATGACACTATAAATACGTAAGGGCACATATGTATTGGACAGTTTTAATTTATGTCTAAATATGTACGTTTTGACTGTGAGATCAGGCTGGCATTTTTAAAACATACAGATTTATAGTACTCCTAGCAAACATAAGCACATAAATTTAAAATAAGTTAAATGAAGAAAATACATATTTGAGACGAAAACACACAAGCTTATCTTATACAGTTACATTTGTTGTAACTTTTTTTATTAATACACTTTTAGCTTAAATAACCTTATTCAAAACTCAAAGGCACCCACACAACTGTACAAAATGAACATATTATAAACAAATAAAGAAAACTCTATATCCTTAACAATAATTAAATCCTTTTACTTAATATATATAAAACAGTGCTTACCTACATCATGATACTGTTGGGAAAAAAAGCCACCGAATGACTAAAAGACTTCTCGAAGACGAAGCAGGAGAGGTTGAACTGACCAGTTTAGAGCCACCTAAGCAGCTGTACAGAAGCACATTTTGTGAACAAATACCATTCAGACCTTGTTGTTAATTATTCTCATAGCCTGCATAGAACATTACTTGCCAGAGCGATTGCACTGTCGAGAAAAAAAAAAAAACCTCGCGCTCGTCTGACCCTTCTCAGGCAACTCGAAGACAAAGCAGGAAAAACTGAAATGACTAACTTGCCGACACCTACACCGTTGTAAAGGTGCATATTGTGAACAATGTTCATTTAAATAATGGCTTAAATTGATACACAAAGAACCACCACTTACCGGAGTGATAACAATGATGGACCAACGTTAACTGGGCGCCACCTGAGGCAACTCTAAAACAGCGTACAAAAGCACATATTTTGAACAAACATATTTCAACTCTTATGGTAAATATTATATAGATAACAGCACCTACCGAAGAGATTAACTTACACTGACAGGCAGAAAAAAATAGGCGACATCTGACCTGAGGCAACAATAAGACCAGGCGGGAAAATTTGCAGCCACCTATGTTGTACAAAAGCGCATATTGTGAATAAACTTAATTTAAATCATATTGTGAATTGATACACATAGAACTACACTTACCAGAGCGACCACAATGAGGGAATAAACAGAGGCCACTTAGGGAAACTCGAAAATGAAACAGGAGAAATTAAAATGGCGTTGTTTATAAAAAAAGCGATCAAACTGCACATGATCATCAGCCTTTGTGGTCAATACTGATAACCAACTTAAAGTTGTTAGTTGTTCTAACTTGAAATATAAATTTTGTGTAACAAATTGATCTAGATTTCTATTTAACTTACATTTATGTGCAGAGATGTATAAAGTACTAGAGACACATACTTGAGTAAAAGTACAAGTGCTCTATCAAAAAAGTGACTTGAGTAGAAGTAGAAGTGCTCTTTAAGCACCACACTTAAGCAGAAGTACTAAATTATGCAACATTTTTTGTACTTAAGTATTGCAAGTAGTCTATTTTAAAATGTACTACTCAAGCACTGAAAGTAAAAGTAGAAGTATTGTGTTATGTAGCTATTAAAGAAAATAGTCAAAAGTTTGAAAATATTGTTTTTACTATTTCAAATGATTAACCTAAAGGACAATCACAATTCCTTTGACTGTAACTTTTTGTAAACAAAAAACAGTTACTAGTGTTAGTTAGCCCAATTTGCAAAATTATGTCATTAATAACTTTCCCTCATGTTGTTTCAAACCCGTAAGACATCAGAGGGTCATTTAGAATTTTTTGAAGCATCGAAAATACATTTTGGTCCAAAAATAGCAAAAACTACGACTTTATACAGCATTGTCTTCTCTTCCGTGTCTGTCAAGTATAGGTCTCTGCAGGAAAGTAATGGGAGTTGCCAGATCAGGGCGTTTTTACACCATGAGACCTGATTGGCCGACGTCATAGTGATGTTAGGTTTAGGGGTGGGGTTGGGTAAGGGTGATCATTTTGATTGCCTGATTTAGAAACACCCAGCAGTTTGAAAACACCTACAAGGTGATAAACGCCCACATTTGCTCTGCAGAGACCTAAGTCTCCTTCAATGCGGCATCTCATGCAAATCATCCCACCGGCATTCTGTGAAGACTCGTCCTATTCTGCCCCTGATTGGGTAATACTGGCTGTATATAATTCACTTGGCGTGTTTTGTTTGTCAATGGTTTCCCATCAAGCTTTTGATCAGTGCAGCCGATGGAGAGCAAATGCACTCGACTGCGAGTTTTTTAGCACACGTCAGCATGACATCAGAGCAAGACGGATGTAACTCGGACACTTTTCTAACCAGCATGCATCTCGCGGTGATCACCCGTGATCGGTTCTGTACAGATTTTACTCATCTCAAACAAGCATAAAAGGTGCGTTCGACATCATGCAGCACTGCACAAACCGATCGCAGTCTGACTTGAAGCAATACATGCCGGTTAGAAATGTTGTCCGACTTGAGATTGTGCATGACTGTAACGTGTGGCATCAAAGTACCGCGAGAGTGATTCGAGAGCAGCCGGCTGATTCAGCCGCCGCAGTTTCTCCAGAGCGACTGCAGGAGCACTGATGACGACACAGCTGCTTCACGATTGGCCAGATTCACCACATTACAACAATCACAAGTTTTTCGGGTTAGACGAACTATTTCAGTTCCAATAATGGCATCAAATCTGTGTTTTTAGAATGGTAAATGTTCTGTAGTCACACTGTTTTATTGAGTCAAGTTTATCATACAACACAGATAAAATCATATATACCCAGTAGTTAAATAGTATATGATTATGTTGATCTTGAAAATATGGTGCTTTATTCAGCAGTATGTAAAAACTGTTTCTGTTGCTCATGAAAACGTTTATAAAACGTCTGTGTATTTGACAAATATTGTATTTAATTCACTTCATCTGTGATAAAGTGAGCTTCACTAACGGGAGCAGAAAGTGTCCGTCTTGACATGTCTGTTTTTCAATAGGGTTGCCACCCATCCCTTAAAATACAGAATCGTCCCATATTTGAGAATAAAATAGAGCGTCCCGTTTTGAATCAATACGGGACGGGTTTGTACCGTATTTTCAAGTGGGTATAACTGCAGACCGGAGATCTCTAAAATGGGGCATGAACTCCAAAATGGGGCGGGGTCTCCTTTCGCAAAGACTTTCACCATTGGCTGTGGCTTAAGCCAATTATTACTGACTTACATTTCAAAATAAACCTTTATAAATTAAACATTGTTTCTAGTTCATCTAAATTAAAATATGCAATATAAATAAATGTTCTCCATGAGAGCAGAGCCCAAGGCTCGTGGCCAGTGGTGTTTGGACCCAAGTCTGAACCTCTGCTTCATGATGTAAACGAGAATCACTCAGGAGCTGTCCCAGCGGAGGGGGATAAAAAATTCCTACCAGCAGGGCCGATAAAAGGTGCCATTGAGCGGTGAGTCTCATATCACATAATCTTATTAATTGTTAATCTCCTGAACTGCAACTTTACCACACTATTCAGTGCCAATCCCGCCATTCAGTCAATTTCACTGGTTAAGGTAAGATGTGGGTCCGTGTATCATCCGGTCATTCAATTATTCCATTTAATCTGGCAAACCAAAAACGAAATAACTAATCAATATTTTGTTTTTCTGTTTTTCTGTATGAACCAAATATGAAAAACTGTCGTTTGTTTCATAGCTTTCAGCTCGAAACGGGAAATATAATAAACAAGGAAACCAAAACGAAATAATGGATCGAATTTACGTTGTCTCAATTTTTCTTTATTTGTGTAGTAGGTCTAACTATTTCCCACGGTGGCGTCCTGCTTGCTTTGCGCATGCGCAGTGGATAGTTTCAAAGGAGTAGGTCGCTGAGCTCCCATCACACGATGGGTAACTCGCGAAGCACAAAGTTCCTCCGTGTTTTCTCAGCATTATATCTTAGAAAATATGAGGTTTGAGAAGTAAAAGCGGGGCAACATTTAAAATATTTCAAAGTTAAATTTCATGCAAACAGATTTTAATAGACAAGTTTCAGTAAGATATTTATGTTTTATGCCTATATATCAAAACCCAGTGTTAAAGCAGAGCACAAACAATTATATCTGGAACATTATATACTGTAGACTAACCAATATGCGCTCACTTCCGCGTATTCATTGCGAGGATAAAGAACACGTTTTTGTTTAACGATCACAGCCATAGTTACAGTATGTACAATCACAATACAACACTCTATAATAAAAATCAGAGATGGTTTAAATGTCCGTTGAAATCACGCTAACCACTTGTTTTGGTATGTGGGGCATTTTAAGTAGATCATTAATTATTAAATACTATCTATCTACCTATCTATCTATCTATCTATCTATCTATCTATCTATCTATCTATATATATATATATATATATATATATATATATATATATATATATATATACAACACACATCCATACACACATACAATACAAATAAAATAAAAACAAATAGAATTAATTGAAAAAGAATACAGAAAGGTAGTGTTGGATGAAAAACTATCAGTTAGAATAAATAAATAAAAATTATATAAAATATAATTAGAATAGACAGTGCTAGAGTTTGAGGGTCAAAGATGAAAGAGATGTGTTTTTAGATGCTTCTTGAAGATGCATGTACTTCATATAATATTTAGCTTTGCAATATAACAATTTTAAAGGTAATGTAATTCAAAAGGCAATGGTTGACATAATTTAATAATGTTTGCAATAGTATTTTACCTGACAATTACTGTATCAGTTAAATATATTACACCCTTTCATTATACTGAATTTATAGAATAGAACACCTTTATTGCACAGATGTACTCTGAAATTTAAGTTCTAGTAGCAATACACACTTACAAACAGTTCTAGTGCACATGTAAACAAATACTGTATGCACAGAACTACGAAGTTAAATATTTACATTATTTTACAGTTATTTTACAGTTACATTGCAGTCTGTACAAATAAAACAAATTAATTTATTCCTTGTGTTATGTCTAAACCTAGCATCAGCTTATCTACTGCTGTGTGCCGTTCTTCAGTTATCAAATTATTGATGTAGTATCAGGGTTGAAGTAACTATACACTTAGGCCTACTGTAAATCCATGGCTTTATCAGATCTCATCTGAATTGGCAACAATTATTACTATTACTATTTCCTTAGGTTGGAAAGGCAGCAAGTGAAAATTATATTTAGAAGCTATGTAGGAAAATAACTAATTACTTTAAGATAAATGCAGGTCTTTGTGCTTTAATGATTTGTATTCTTCCAAATTATGCCAGCAGATTTTTTTTATTCTTAATTCTCACATAAAATGAATAGCCTAAAGAAGACTGTCGTTTTTGTGACTAATTAGCATAAAATCAGGGTTTCATCCACATCTTTTTTTATTTAATTTTTAAATCTGAAAAATGAAATTAATTTACTTACAAACCTGCACTCACCAGAAATTATTCTATCAGTGTCATTTTCTATCACAAATCATTTTTATTAACCATTTAAACAGAATGTCTTATTAGGCCTAAATATAAAACCTGATTCCCAAAAAAATTGTTTAAAATGTTTAAACTGAGAAAAGGTATCAATTTAAGGGGAAAAAATAAGTTGATTTTAAATTTCATGGCATCAACACACAAAAAAAAGTTGGGACAAGGCCATGTTTACCACTGTGTGGCATCCCCTCTTCTTTTTATAACAGTCTGCAAACGTCTGGGGACTGAAGACAAGTTGCTTAAGTTCAGGAATAGGAATGTTGTCCTATTCTTGTCTAATACAGGCTTCTAGTTGCTCAATTAGGTCTTCCTCTTTATGATGCGACAAAAAAAATCTGGACTGCAGGCTGGTCATTTCAGAACCCGGATCCTTCTTCTACACAGCCATGATGATGTAATTGATGCAGTATGTGGTCTGGCATTGTCATGTTGGAAAATGCAAGTTCTTCCCTGAAAGAGACGACGTCTGGATGGGAGCATATGTTGTTCTAGAACTTGAATATACCTTTCTGCATTGATGGTGCTCATCTTTCCAGATGTGTAAGCTGGCCATGCCACACACACTCATGCAACCCCAAACCATCAGAGATGCAGGCTTCTGAACTGAGCGCTGATAACAACTTGGGTTGTCCTTGTCCTCTTTAGTCCGGATGACATAGTGTCCCAGTTTTACAAAAAGAACTTCAAATTTTGATTCGTCTGACCACAGAACGGGTTTCCACTTTGCCACGGTCCATTTTAAATGAGCCTTGTCCCAGAGAAAACACCTGCGCTTCTGGATCATGTTTAGATATGGCTTCTTTTTTGACCTATAGAGTTTTAGCCAGCAGCGGCAAATGGCACGGTGTATTGTGTTCACCGACAATGTTTTCTGGAAGTATTCCTGGGCCCATGTTGTGATTTCCATTACAGTAGCGTTCCTGTATCTGATGCAGTGCTGTCTAAGAGCCGAAGATCAGGGGCATCCAGTCTGGTTTTTTGGCCTTGACCCTAATACACAGAAATTATTCCAGATTCTCTGAATCTTTGGATGATATTATGCACTGTAGATGATGATAACTTCAAACTCTTTGCAATTTTTCTCTGAGAATATCCTTTCTGATATTACTCCACTATTTTTCACCGCACACTGTAAAATTTTTTGCTGTTAAGTAACAGTAATTTTCTGGCAGCAGGGGTGCCAGTAAAGTACTGTTAATTTACAGCTCTTAACCATTAATTTACCACTCTTATTTTTTAACAGTATTTTACCGTAAATTCTACCATGGAAATTAACTCCACTCCCACTGCTTCAAACAGTTCGAGTTTTTAAACTAGCATTCCTACGATGTTAGTACTATGAACTTATTTCATTTGAGTCCACTGAGAAGGAATATTTCTTACACTTAATGTGCAGTAATAAAGTAACTAAATACATGACTTTTACTCAAATGACTGCAGCTCATTGTCAGCTGTATTACACATGTATGTGCTGAAGTACTTAACACAGAGATCACCACTGTATCAGCGACTCCACATTTACTGCCTTTATATAAAGCAGCAGAAAATCAGAATTTGTGGCTCATCATTGACTGAAGCACCAGCTCTACTCTACAGCACAATGGTGAACAACAAAACTACATTAAACTAAACGATCTCTCTTGTGCAAACACACATTAATACAGTCAAGTTCAGTATTTACTCTCATTATCAGTGTATGACTTTGCCTAATTTTTTTTCTATGGATGTTCACAAATATTTTAGTTAAATTAACTTATTTTTCATTTGGTAAATCTGACGTTTACATTTTACAGTATATTACTGTTTTTCCTTGACTCAACGGCAAAAAACTGTAGAAAAACCCTTTTTTTTTTTGCTGGCAACCATTAATTTACGGCAAGAAACAGTAGAAAAACAGTTATTTACTGGCAGCAGGGGTGCCAGTAAATAACTGTTTTTCTACAGTTTGTTTCCTGTAAATTAATTACAGTTTATTACTGTTAAATTATGTTTCATTCAGTTTTTTCTTCATCTTAAATCTTTAACCCTTTAAACCCCACAAGAAAATCCTCAGTTTTAAATGAACACTTATAATGTGTGCACACTACAGAGTGTTAGAGTAACACTGAATCAGTGAAGTTAATGAGATAATTCGGTGATTAATTGATGATTGAGCATTAGTGATAAACACCTGCAGAATCACTGAAGGAAAGAGAAACACAAGAACTACAAATGACAAATGACTTCAGCCACAACCTTAGATGAAATCAACTGAATAAAAGAATACATCAAATCTCTCAAGATCTGATTAAACAACTACTAAAACAGCTTCACCAGATTCACATTACTAACCAGACTGACTTTATTTCTGTCAGCTGTCTACAGAAGAACTTATGGAGAGTTAAATAGGTTTAGGTGTTTTTTTCACTACCATGATGGAGATCAGTGTTTACTTTAGTTGGGCTCTTGAACGTGATGGCTTTTCAACAACTAAGGTTTTTTGTTTGTTTTTCATGCTGTAACAATGTGCCTTTGGAACCTGTTATAGCAAAACAAAAGTACACAGAAGAAAAAAAATCTGATATTGTTGTTTATAGATTGACAAGAACAAATACTATTAGTTCTGATCTAATCCCATATCTCTTCTCTTATTGAATATTGATTCTACAGCATGAGAAGGAACACTGCTGAGCCATAAGTTATGAAAGACTGTTAAGAAAATGTCACTCATAATAAATAAAAAAAAACCTTTGCTGAAATTTAGACAGAAATATCAAGAATCAGCGTATGAATCACAACAATGGTGACAATCCACAAAATAAATGAACAGATCAGTTCTGAACATCACAACACATGCTACTAAAACTTAAAACAAATGCAAAATTATAAGCACATAAGAATTCAAGAAAATAAGTGAACAATTCAGGGGCATAATTTATTCATGCAGCAATGCATGCTGGGAATCATGGATGAGTTTTATCCTGTGCTGGTACCCAGCATGCATTGCATCATGAACCTTTTGATTGTCACCATTGTTGAGATTCATATGCTGATTGTTGATTTCTCTCTTTGAGTGTTGTGGGGACTGCTGCCCGAAATACTTTTTAACTAAAACTAGTCGTTAAATCCATAAATACTGGTTATCTCACTACTTTTAAATCTTACTAAATTGAAGTGTCATTGACTCAAATATTTCAACACCAAATTAATATTTGATTATTATAGCAACACTTTAAGTCAGTCTAGTAGATCATGCCTGTTAGAAACAACCATAATCACTTGACTATCAAAATTAATACTGCTTCAACAGATGCATCATAAAGATACAAATACAGCAATAAAACAAAATGTAAAGTGTAAAAGTCAATGGTCAGGAGCCCAACTAAAGCAAACACTGATCTCCACAATGGTGACGCTAAACGAAACAGTAACATTATCATCTAAATCTCTTTAATTCTCAATAAGATCTTTTGATCTCTGATCTCTGATCTGATAGAAATAAAGTCAGTCCGGTTAGTAATGTGTGAAGTTGGTGAAGCTGTTTGTTGATCGTTTAAATCTTTAGTTGATTTCATCTAAGGCTGTGGCTGAAGTCAGTTGTATTTCATGTGTTTGTCTTATGTTTTTTTTTCTTCAGTGATTCTACTCATTAACAGCAGCTGTTGATCATTGTCTGAATTCACTCATTAGTGTTCATTCTCTCTGTCAGGTGGACTATATTAGTAAACTCATGTAGGGAATAGTGAATGAGGGTGTAGGGTGTGATTTGAAACACAGCCGCTGAGTGTCGAATTTGAACGTTGTTATTTTACGATATATAGCAGCAGGCTACTTCTCGAAAACGATGAATATTACCCAGAATGCACTGTTTAAATGAAAAACAGTATTTTACTGTCGAAATTTGGCCGTTTTTTTACAGCGATTTTTAACAGTGTGCAGCATTGGGGGAATTTGAGATCCTCTGCCCATCTTGACTTCTGAGAGACACTGAGAGGCTCTTTTCATACCAAATGATGTTGCCATAAAATATAAAGTATAACAACCTACATCTAGGTACAGGTTAACACCTGACGGCATTTCTTCTGGGATTTTGAGTTACAACAAACATGTTTTAGAAACACACGGTTATAACAGCCAGAGAAAAGACTAAGACAGAAGTCAAGGGTCAAGAGCCCAACTAAAGCAAACACTGATCTCTAACATGGTTACTTCAAATGAAACAATAAATCAACATCTAAACCTTAGTTCATTCTCAATAAGATCTTCTGTAGACGTCTGACAGAAATAAAGTCAGTCTGGTTATTAATAAGTGGAGCTGCTGATGCTGTTTGTGGGGTTGTTTAATCAGATCTTGAGAGATTTCATGTATTTTATTTCAGTTGATTTCATCTAAGGCTGTGTCTGAAGTCAGTTGTAGTAGTTCTTGTGTTTCTCTTTTCTTCAGTGATTCTGTTTGTTAACAGCAGCTGTTCATCACTAATGTTCAATCAGCACTTAGTTAATCACTTAATTACTTAAATGCAAAGTTTTAAAACGTACATGGTTTAAATCAAGGCAATCTATTTACTCAAACGGTTTGAGTAAATTTTACTTATCGGGTTTTACAGTGCTATTTCTTTTGTCTGTTTTCTTAATTGCAGAATATTTATCATGTGCATCCAGTCCTTCGTGCTGTCTTTGCTGTAAACTGGTTTAAAGGGACAGAAGTGAGAGACTTATTTACCCTCATTTGATAAAACTGTTTTGAAAAAAAAAATACATTTAGAAATTTCTAGAATATCTGTTTTGGGTTTTTTTGTTAGTGTAAAAACTTTTCCAAAATAAAAAAGTTAGTAAGTGAAATTTTCACTTATTTTTTCACAACGTCTTGAAGTGTTCCTGTAGCTCAGTGGTAGAATACTGCATTAGCAAGCACAAGGTTGGGGGTTCGATTCCCTGGGAAAACATGATAGGTGAAAATTGTTAGCCTGAATGCACTGTAAGTCGCTTTGGATAAAAGTGTCTGCTAAATGCATTAATTTAATATTATTTAATTCAATTTTACACAGCAAAATCCCCAGTGTTAATTTAACACTCTTGAGTGTGGACTCATATAAACACTGAAGCAGTGTTAAAAGTAACACTGAAGCAGAGTTGAAGTTAATGAGATAATTAAGAAGTTAATTGAGTTATGATTGACCATTATTGAAGACACCTGATGTTAACAAGCAGACTCACCAAACGAGAAAATCACAATTTGTGTGTCACCATTATAGTGGTCAATGTTTGCTTTAGTTGGGATCTTGACCCTTCAGTTATTTTCTTTAGATTTTATGTGGCTGTGGTGACTGAATTATATTATACAGACAGACCACAGCAAAGGCAATCATGTGTGCCATTGATTGTGATTTGAGCTATTTGCAATAGAGTGACCTGAATGCCAGAGTTTAGGTTTCTTTACTGCGTACATAAATTAAGTGAAAAAGAAAAGTAAGCAACTCAGCATTTCTGACAAAGTATGACATGTTTTTAATAGTTAGTACTACGTTAAAAAAAAAGAAGTCTTTTGTTTAGACACACAGACATCATGAATCAGCGTGAGCATCACAACAACGGTGACCATCAAAAAAGCATGTTGTAGCCAATAAAAACTCATCCATGGCTCCCATCATGCATTGCGGCATGAATAAATTATGAGCTGAACTGTCTTTTTAACTTTTTATTCTAACTATATTTTACTTTTGCTGTTTGCATGTTCATTTTTTGTATCTAGTTTTGTGATGTTCAGAGTTGGTCTGTTTATCTGAATATGTTGTTTGTCACCATTGTTGAGATTCATACGCTGATTATTGTTATCTGTGTGTGCCTAAAATCAGAATCACTTGCAAGAGATACCTACAAAATGTATAGAAAATACAGGTTTTTTTCATTGTGGAGTCAAAGCGGTTACAGTCAATAATGGAAGTTTTACTTTGAGAAAAGAATGTAAATGAGCTCAGTGACTCATGTCAAACAACAATTACATTAAAACATAATCATCAACACGCGATGCTTTTTGCTCTTGGTTTGACAAACAAACTTTAAAAGTAAAAAGTTACAAGCCAAGATCCCAACTAAAGCAAACACTGACCACTATAATGGTGACACACAAATTGTGATTTTCTCGTTTGGTGATTCTGCTTGTTAAAATCAGGTGTCCTCAATAATGCTTAATCATAACTCAATTAACTTCTTAATTATCTCATTAACTTCAACTCTGCTTCAGTGTTACTTTTAACACTGCTTCAGTGTTTATATGAGTCCGCACTCAGAGTGTTAAATTAACACTGGGGAGTGTTAAATTAACACTGGGGATTTTGCTGTGTATGTTTGGTTAAAAAACAACTACACAGTAATATTTCTGTCTTACAGTCATTTATATTAACACAGAAACACTGGGATAAAGTTTATAGTTCAGATGTAAACACTGATGTCTATATGGGAGCAATCAAAATATAGCAAATCCACTTTATGAAAGTCCTGCGCTTCAAATAATGTTCGTGTCGATGGCATTGTTTTACGACTAGGTGGCGACAAGTTTCTTAATGTAATTGTCAATGAATGAATTTTTAATTCAAGAGAATCGTTCAAAAACGCTGATTCATCCAGTAATGAAACAAGTGAGTGGTTTATGAGTGATTCATTGAATCAGTGATTTAAACAACTTAATCATTCTAATAATAATAATAAAAAAACTGGGGTTTTAAATATATTATATATACACTACCACTCAAAAGTTTTTGAACCGTAAGATGTGTAATGTTTTTTAAAGTCTCTTCTGCTCACCAAACCTGCATTTATTTGATCCGAAGTACAGCAAAAACAGTAAAGTTTTGAAATATTTTTACAATTTAAAATAACTGCTTTCTATTTGAATGTATTTTAAACTGTAATTTATTTCTGTGATGCACAGCTGAATTTTCAGAATCATTACTCCAGTCTTCAGTGTCACATGATCCTTCAGAAATTATTTTAATATTCTGATTTGCTGTTCAAAATAGCATTATTTATTATTATTATTATTATTATTATTATTATTATTATTATTATTATTATTATGTTGAAAACAGATGAGTACATTTAAAAAAAAATTTAATAGAGTTCAGAAGAACAAAATTTATGTGAAATAGAAATATTTTATAAATGACTTTCACACTTGATAAATGTAAAGAATCCTTGCAAAATAAAAGTATTAATTTATATACTTGTGATAATGATAATAGTAATAATAATAAAAAAGAATCATAGGAGAATCATGATCTCTATATGAGACCAAAACAAATCGTGATTCTCAATTTATCCAGAATCGAGCAGCCCTAATAAATAGTAAATAGTATAAGTATTATAAATAGCAAATGGTAAATAAGGTAACCTAATATAAAGTGGGACCAAATTGTTTTGCTAATAACATCACATAAGAACATCTTTTTCAGAAACATACTAATTTCTTGTAATATTTTCACAACAGCTACTCTTCCTGACCCCTGCTACAACTACACTGTGCTGGACGATCCATGGAGAACCAACAGCAGTCAGCTATCAAACTCCCAAAAGTGTGTCACCCCAGTCTCCTGGAGCGGCTGGTATCGTCTCTTTATTAACGGTCTGAGCGCTCGGATCCCAGACACATGTGTTGCATTGGGTAGCTGTGGCACTTTTATCGCACTGTGGATTCGTGATGGACACCCAACAGTTCAGGATGGAGTTGTCACTCGAGATGTCTGTGGTTACCATAACAATTACTGCTGCTATTTGGGGTCTTACCCCATTAAAGTCAAAGCCTGTCCAGGCAACTATTATGTCTATGAGCTGGTTAGACCAGCTGGATGCAATTATGCATACTGTGCAGGTAATTATATTTACATCAGCTCTTTCTACACATTCATGATATTTGTGTCTCTGTGTATTAATCACTATTCATCCAAACTTTCAGATGTTAGCAGCGTTAACACCAGCTCTACAGCCGTCACACCAGTGACCCTCTCTACAGGTAATGCAATGCACCTTATTGACTTGACTGAATAATTTCTAATCTACATACAGATCTTTGCTGCTGAATAGACGTGTGCTTGTGCTGCAAAAAAAAAAAAAAAAAAAAAAAAAAATAATAATAATATTATACAGTAACACTTTAGAATAGGGAACACTTATTCAGTATTATCTATGACTTTTCCCTCAATAAATTCCTAATTTGCTGCTTGTTAGGAGTTAGTTCTGTAGTTGTTAAATTTAGTTATTGGGTAGGATTAGACATGTAGAATAAGGCATTAATATGTGCTTAATTAGGGGAGAGCGGGGTAAGTTGTCACACTTTTCAAACTGTCTAACATTTAATGAGCGCCGTAGATCAAAATGATATAAATGTCATACCAAATGAAAGGATGAAGTCTTGGGCACATATGTTGTTTTCATTACATTTTCATATCTTATATTATTACGGCGTTGTAGACTGTTCAATAGAGAATGTGCACTTGTGACAACTTGCCCCATCGGCAGGTAAGTTGTCACACTAGACTATCTAAAAATAAGAACACAACTATTCAATTCGGATTATTGATTTTAACTTTAAAATTGTAAAATGTAAAAAAAAAAAAAATGTCTATAGAATTTGGAAAAAACTATTATTTCAATCCAAACAATACACATTTCAATCAAAACACATTCAATGGGCAAGACCACTTTACTTTGAACTTTAAACCCAAACGTTCTTTGGCTTGCACATAGATCCATGATAACTGAATGAAATACTGCAGATAACTCGCTTAACTTAACATGTTTAACCTCTGAACAAAACAGATTACCTGTATCTGACTAATCAGACTCATCTTCAGAGTCATAATTCTGGCACACCTAAATTGCCTGGACTGAAATGCAAGCATCATGGGCCCATTTGTTGATTTTTACACATTTTACCCACGACTCTTTTAGAAGAATGTTTGAAAATGGCTCCACAAAGTCGAGGCAGAAGCACTCTTCATCATCTGATGATGACTCTTTTAGTTTCTTCTTTTAACTGCCTTGTTTTTAGAAGGTCCAGATTTTGACTCGCATACAACAAATTTAAAACCGCTTTTAGCTAGATTCAGCCTTATTCTTTTCTATTTCTAGTTGCTTTTCTATTTCTAAGAATTGCTCTAGTTGGTAGTCCGCTGTCAGCAATAGCATTGCTGGGTTAGGGTGAGCTGGTGATAGCAGAAGCATAACTGGGCATGCTAGACAGACCAGAGATGCTGCTGGGGCCTGGCAGGGCTCTGAATGGGTCGATCTATGACATAGGATGGCGCAAAACCATTTTCCAGAAATACATTTCAATGTTTTTTTGAGCATGTTCTATGTATTTTTTTTTTGTACTGGGGCAAGTTGTCATATGTGACGACTTGCCCCAAAGTCATTGAGACAACTTGCCCCAAAAGTTGGCTAAATCTCAAGGTTAGCTCAATATAGCACGTCAGCTAAAGTATCAAAAGAAACGTTATTGTCTCCTCTATTTTGTGCAAAATAATAATTTTTTACATTCATACCTAACAAAGTTGTATTGCATAAAATTTAGAGTGGAACATTTTTACTCTTTAAGCCAAAAAATAAGAAAATTGTCTCACCCGCTCCACTTATTTATAACCAGACTGACTTTATTTCTGTCAGACGTCTACAGAAGATCTTATTGAGAATGAACTAAGGTTTAGATGTTGATTTATTGTTTCATTTGAAGTAACCATGTTAGAGATCAGTGTTTGCTTTAGTTGGGCTCTTGACCCTTGATTTCTGTCTTAGTCTTTTCTCTGGCTGTTATTACCGTGTGTTTCTAAAACACATTTGTTGTAACTCAAAAGCCCAGAAGAAATGCCATCAGGTGTTCACCTGTACCTAGGTGTAGGTTGTTATACTTTATATTGGTGATGATAATCATCAATTATTGATCCATACAGAGTCTAATCTTTAATTTCACAAAATTGGTCAGCTCCCGACAGCATCAGGTGTTTTATTCATGGGGAGTAGAATTATTTATTTATTTCAATGAATGTAATGGAGTAGATATCATAATATTTAGGTTATAGTATTATAAATCAGGTTGGTTTGTATTTGTGACGTAATATGTAAATTATATGCGTGCGGCCCGCGAGACTTGCACTTGGAACATAGTGTATCCCACTGGAAAAAAAGGTTGAGAACCACTGAACGGGTTTCTCAAGACAGGTGGTGCATTAGACCAGGCCCTCGTACTTTTAGTCATTATTTTATTTGGGTAGCACACATATTCTGAATGCCTTCGGCAGAATTCAAATGAGCCATTTTAATGTAGATTAACCAAAATTACAGTGAGATTAATCTAGATTAAAAAAATTAGTCTATGCCCACAACTAGTTCTCATATTTTGTAACTTTAATGTAACAAGCTTTGTCTTTTTCATAGGAATATAAGTTTTTAGCTGTAATGCTCAAACAGCTAGGCAAAATAGAAAAAGTTGACAAACAATCATGATAAAATCATGATATTTATAAAAAAATTAAAAAATTAAAAAATTATATCACCCTCCCGAACAAACCAATGCACCCTACACAACCCCCCCATCACCGATCAAAGCCCCCCAGCACATTTCGCCCCTGCTCACCACTGCGAGAGGTTACAATCTTGTCTTTTTGTTGTTTCGAGAAACAATTCTGCGCATTATATTCCTCACAGAAACCTGGATTTCTGCAATGATTCCAGATTCCATCGAGCTTACGGAGTTCTCATTGCACCGCTTGGACAGAACAAAAGCACGTTTAGTTTAGGTTTTTTTTTTTTTTTGTATGTCATGTGCGGGGCTCCATATTCCCATAACCTGCTTGCCTTTAAATACATTTACATGTAGTAATAAATTTAATCGAATAATAAATGTAATAAAATAGAATGCTTTATTAAAAATTTTACTGAGTTTGGTCTTTTTAAAACACGTTTTAATGCATTAAGCCACATTCCTTGTAGTCTAATGGTTTTCTATGGGAGGAAAAAGCTTAACACGGAATTAAACACATTGCATTCTGGGCTCATCTGCTTGTCTGTGAATAGAATGCTTCATTGTTAATGTGTTTACTGAGTTTGGTCTTAAAAAAAAAAAAAAAAAAAAACATTTTAATGCATAAATCTACGTTAAATGTAGAATGTCCCGAATCATTCCAGATGATTGAAAATAATCGGCTCAATAATGGTCACAAAATGGGTATCGGTGAAGATTTAATATATTAATTTAATTTAATAATAGATGATACTTTATAAAGTTTATCTAAATATTTGAACGCAGTGGCTGTGAGACAACTGCACTAAAATAAGAGCACGATGATCATGAAATTGTGTTCGTAACTACAGCAACAGATTACAGGTATGTCCTTTCAGAATCATCACTGGACGATATAAATAAACATTTCTTGATTACTTCACTTTAAAATAATGAGGAGCAGCATATTTTCCTGATATATAGGGGAGGAAAAGTATATGCTTTGTCCACTATTACAGGTGAATGTGTTGCCAAACTGTAATGTGGCCTTCAAAAGAATCTTCTCCTAATTACTGTCTTCATGAAGAACACATTTATCGAGCATCTGATTTAATATCTGTTTCTACATTGTTGCTTCAGATCATTTACAACCATTCATGTCCACAACATACACTAGTTCTTCTTCAACAGGTGAAAATGCTTTAAGACCATTTAAAAGAAATCCCTCAATGACTTTCTTTGTTGCATAACACAGTACTTCATCATCTGATTCTTATTTAACATCTGTTTTTGTTTCAGTCTCTTTACAGCCAGTCACTTCCACAACATTTACTGGTTCTACTTCTACACAGCAAAATCCCCAGTGTTAATTTAACACTCTTGAGTGTGGACTCATATAAACACTGAAGCAGTGTTAAAAGTAACACTGAAGCAGAGTTGAAGTTAATGAGATAATTAAGAAGTTAATTGAGTTATGATTGACCATTATTGAAGACACCTGATGTTAACAAGCAGAATCACCAAACGAGAAAATCACAATTTGTGTGTCACCATTATAGTGGTCAATGTTTGCTTTAGTTGGGATCTTGACCCTTCAGTTATTATCTTTAGATTTTATGTGGCTGTGGTGACTGAATTATATCATACAGACAGACCACAGCAAAGGCAATCATGTGTACAATTGATTGTGATTTGAGCTATTTGTTATAGAGTGACCTGAATGTCTGAGTGTCTTTACTGCATACATAAATTAAGTGAAAAAGAAAAGTAAGCAACCCAGAATTTCTGACATAGTATGACATGTTTTTAATAGTTAGTTCTACGTAAAAAAAGAAATATTTTATTTAGATACACAGACATCAGGAATCAGCGTGAGCATCACAACAACGGTGACCATCAAAAAAGCATGTTGGCATTTTGTATCTAGTTTTGTGATGTTCAGAGTTGGTCTGTTTATCTGAATATGTTGTTTGTCACCGTTGTTGAGATTCATACGCTGATTATTGTTATCTGTGTGTGCCTAAAATTAGAATTACCTAATTAAAAAAAAAATCAGAATCACTTGCAAGAGATACCTACAAAATGTATAGAAAATACAGATTTTTTCATTGTGAAAACAAAGCTGTGACAATCAATAATGGAAGTTTTACTTTGAGAAAAGACTGTAAATGAGTTCAGTGACTCATGTCAAACAACGAGTGCATTAAAGCATAATCATCAACACACGATGATTTTTGCTCTTGGTTTGACAAACAAACTTTAAAAGTAAAAAGTTACAAGCCAAGATCCCAACTAAAGCAAACACTGACCACTATAATGGTGACACACAAATTGTGATTTTCTCGTTTGGTGATTCTGCTTGTTAAAATCAGATGTCCTCAATAATGCTTAATCATAACTCAATTAACTTCTTAATTATCTCATTAACTTCAACTCTGCTTCAGTGTTACTTTTAACACTGCTTCAGTGTTTATATGAGTCCACACTCAGAGTGTTAAATTAACACTGGGGATTTTGCTGTGTACAGGTCAGGATAATTATACTGTAGATGGAATGTGTTTCTTGATGATTGTCTTTATGAAGAACATTATTCATCATCTGGGTGTGATTTTAACATCTGTTTCACTTCGGTATTGTTTCAGCTCCTTTACACACGGTCACTTCCACAACATCTACCAGTCCCACTACTACAGGTGAATGTGTAGCTGAACTGAAATGTGGCTTTCAAGAGAAGCTCCTACTAATACCCGTCTTCAAGATAAACACAATGTTTAAGCAGACTTAAATGCTGAATTTCTGCTTCCACATGTTTTGTTTCATTTCATTTACAACCAGCCACTTCCACAACATCTACTACTTCTACTTCAGCAGGTGACAATAATTGCTGAACACTTTTTTTTTTTTATCAGATTTTTTATTTATTTATTTAGGTTCTTTAAAGACATCCTATTATGCTCTTTTACAAAGTCTTGATTTTGTTTTGGGGGGCATTAGAACATGCTCTAATGCTTAGTGGTTCAAAAACACATTGTTTTTCACATAATTGACATTATTACAATTCCTTTCTCCCCAGCCTGGCTCAAACAGCTTGATTAGATCTTGTCCACCTTCCAAAAAACAAAATGTGTTTGTGACTGGTTAGTTGTCCCAGTAAGCTGTGATTGGCGAACAGTTTAGATGGTGTTTCAGTATTGCCCCACCCCTTGCCAAAGCAGCTGTTAGCATAATGTCAATATCAGCATACCAATTTGAGCCGGATTCATACCCCAAGAATATTGACCAAGAGGATAGATCAGAACCTTTGCATGCACAGATATTGCAAGACATATTGGAGTGGTAGCGTAAATTATTATTGTTATTATTATTATTATTATTATTATTAATATTATTATTTTGGCTAAATAAAATTTTAGATACAAAGTAAACAACCACTTAAAAAACTGCATTTACTATTTACAGGTAAGTGCAATTATAATATGTATTAAATTGCAGAAACAGCATAGAACTTGAACTTTGAAACGTAATAAAACACACAACAACAAATAAAGCAGCATACTTTCAGGCTGTGATGCATATACAGCAGATTTTCCCGACAAAGTGACAACTGGTTCATCTTTCAGTAAAAGCTTTTTCAGTAAAACCAGCACATTTTAAATTTATCCACTTTGGAGAACATTTTAAAAAAGCTCAGTTTTCCTTGACCAAAAATGCTTTATCAGCGTGGACGGAAGGCCAAAATGGAGACAAAAACATGTGTTTTTAAACTAAAACATATTAGTGTGGACAATGCCTAAGTCACTGGACTCAAATAACCTCCTCATTAGAAGAGAGCTCCATGAATAAACTGAGTTCAGATGGACATGGTTTCTTCTCATTATTCTCCACTCTCTACTCTCTGCACACAGGAACATTGGCTATAGTTTGCTCCAATTAAACACCAATTTTTGCTACACCACTACTTGCTGCATTTTTACACACAGACAAAATCGACTACAGAAGTGAGAAGGGTTATTTAATGTAATGATGTTTGCAAAGCAGTCAAGTCTTTCATGCTTTTAAAGGAATATACACTCCTTTTGAACTGCAAACATGGTTGGATATCCTTTGAATGGAACAAACCTTGGAAGTGAAACTAAATGCAAAATGTGCAGAGCTGGGGGTTGTGAGGACCAGGATTATTAACTTCTGTTCTAGACTGAATGTGGCTTCATAGAATTTAATTCCTCTTTATTATTGATTTTTTTTTTTTTTTTTTTTTTTTTTTTTTTTCATGAAGAACATCGTAGTTCATCATCCAATCCAATTTTGTTTCCATCTGGTATTGTTTCAGCTCCTTTACTCACGGTCACTTCCACAACATCTACCAGTCCCACTACTACAGGTAAATGTGCTGTCAAACTGAAATGTGGCCTTCAAAAGAAGCTTTTCCATCTGTTCCTGATTTAACATCTGTTTTCACATTGTTGTTTCAGATAATTTACAACCGTTCACGTCAGCAACATACACTAGTTATACTTCAACCGGTGAAAATAATTTTAGACCTTTAATAAAGAAATCCCTCAATTTCTTTGTTGCATAACACAGTACTTCATCATCTGATTCTGATTTAAAATCTGTTTCCTTCTGTTTTTGTTTCAGTCTCTTTACAGCCAGTCACTTCCACAACATTTAGTAGTTCTACTTCTATAGGTGAGGATAATTATAGATGGAATGTGTTTCTTTTAAAAGGGATTTTATCTTGGTGATATTCCTCATGAACAACACCGTTAATCATCTGAATGTGATTTTAACATCTGTTTCACTTTGGTATTGTTTCAGCTCATTTACACACGGTCACTTCCACAACATCTACCAGTCCCACTACTACAGGTGAATGTGTAGCTGAACTGAAATGTGGCTTTCAAGAGAAGCTCCTACTAATACCTGTCTTCATGATGAACACAGATGTTAAATCAGTCTTAAATGCTGAATTTCTGCTTTCCACATGTTTTGTTTCAGTTCATTTACAACCAGCCACTTCCACAACATCTACTACTTCTACTTCAGCAGGTGAGAATAATTGCTGAACACTTTTTTTTTTATCAGATTTTTTATTTATTTATTTAGGTTCTTTAAAGACATCCTATTATGCTCTTTTACAAAGTCTTGATTTTGTTTTGGGGGGGCATTAGAACATGCTCTAATGCTTAGTGGTTCAAAAACACATTGTTTTTCACATAATTGACATTATTACAATTCCTTTCTCCCCAGCCTGGCTCAAACAGCTTGATTAGATCTTGTCCACCTTCCAAAAAACTAAATGTGTTTGTGACTGGTTAGTTGTCCCAGTAAGCTGTGATTGGCGAACAGTTTAGATGGTGTTCCAGTATTGCCCCACCCCTTGCCAAAGCAGCTATTAGCATAATGTCAATATCAGCATACCAATTTGAGCCGGATTCATACCCCAAGAATATTGACCAAGAGGATAGATCAGAACCTTTGCATGCACAGATATTGCAAGACATATTAGAGTGGTAGCGTAAATTATTAATATTATAAAAATAAAAATAAAAATTGCAAAATAAAATTTTAGATTAAATGTCAACAACCACTTAAAAAACTGCATTAACTATGTACAGGTAAGTGCAATTATAATTATAATAGAACTTACTTTTGGAAATGTAATAAACCACACAAAAACAAATAAAGCAGCATACTTTCAGGCTGTGATGCATATACAGCAGATTGTCCCGACAAAGTGGCAACTTCTTCGTCTTTCAGTAAAAGCTGAAAGAAACCAGCACTTGCATCATCGTTTTCAAATGTATCCACTTTGGAGAGCGTTTTCAAAAAGCTCAGTTTTCCTTGACCAAAAAACGCTGTCTCAGCGTGGACGGAAGGCCAAAATGGAGACAAAAAGATGTGTTTTTAAACTAAAACATATTAGTGTGGACAATGCCTAAGTCACTGGACTCAAATAACCTCCTCATTAGAAGAGTGCTCCATGAATAAACTGAGTTCAGATGGACATGGTTTCTTCTCATTGTTCTCCGCTCTCTACTCTCTGCACACAGGAACATTGGCTATAGTTTGCTCCATTTAAACACCAATTTGTGCTACACCACTACTTGCTGCATTTTTACACACAGACAAAATCGACTACAGAAGTGAGAAGAGTTATTTAATGTAATGATGTTTGCAAAGCAGTCAAGTCTTTCACGCTTTTAAAGGAATATACGCTCCTTTTGAACTGCAAACATGGTTGGATATCCTTTGAATGGAACAAACCTTGGAAGTGAAACTAAATGCAAAATTTGCAGAGCTGGGGGTTGTGAGGACCAGGATTATTAACTTCTGTTCTAGACTGAATGTGGTTTCATAAAATTTAATTCCTCTTTATTATTGATTTTTTTTTTTTTTTTTTTTTTTTCATGAAGAACATCGTAGTTCATCATCCAATCCAATTTTGTTTCCATCTGGTATTGTTTCAGCTCCTTTACTCACGGTCACTTCCACAACATCTACCAGTCCCACTACTACAGGTAAATGTGCTGTCAAACTGAAATGTGGCCTTCAAAAGAAGCTTTTCCATCTGTTCCTGATTTAACATCTGTTTTCACATTGTTGTTTCAGATAATTTACAACCGTTCACGTCAGCAACATACACTAGTTACACTTCAACTGGTGAAAATAATTTTAGACCTTTAAAAAAGAAATCCCTCAATTTCTTTGTTGCATAACACAGTACTTCATCATCTGATTCTGATTTAAAATCTGTTTCCTTCTGTTTTTGTTTCAGTCTCTTTACAGCCAGTCACTTCCACAACATTTAGTAGTTCTACTTCTACAGGTGAGGATAATTATAGATGGAATGTGTTTCTTTTAAAAGGGATTTTATCTTGGTGATTTTCTTCATGAACAACACCGTTCATCATCTGGATGTGATTTTAACATCTGTTTCACTTTGGTATTGTTTCAGCTCCTTTACACACAGTCACTTCCCCAACATCTACCAGTCCCACTATTACAGGTGAATGTGTAGCTGAACTGAAATGTGGCCTTCAAGAGAAGCTCCTACTAATACCTGTCTTCATGATGAACACAGATGTTAAATCAGTCTTAAATGCTGAATTTCTGCTTTCCACATGTTTTGTTTCAGTTCATTTACAACCAGCCACTTCCACAACATCTACTACTTCTACTTCAGCAGGTGAGAATAATTGCTGAACACTTTTTTTTTTTTTTTATCAGATTATTTATTTATTTATTTAGGTTCTTTAAAGACATCCTATTATGCTCTTTTACAAAGTCTTGATTTTGTTTTGGGGGGCATTAGAACATGCTCTAATGCTTAGTGGTTCAAAAACACATTGTTTTTCACATAATTGACATTATTACAATTCCTTTCTCCCCAGCCTGGCTCAAACAGCTTGATTAGATCTTGTCCACCTTCCAAAAAACTAAATGTGTTTGTGACTGGTTAGTTGTCCCAGTAAGCTGTGATTGGCGAACAGTTTAGATGGTGTTCCAGTATTGCCCCACCCCTTGCCAAAGCAGCTGTTAGCATAATGTCAATATCAGCATACCAATTTGAGCCGGATTCATACCCCAAGAATATTGACCAAGAGGATAGATCAGAACCTTTGCATGCACAGATATTGCAAGACATATTAGAGTGGTAGCGTAAATTATTAATATTATAAAAATAAAAATAAAAATTGCAAAATAAAATTTTAGATTAAATGTCAACAACCACTTAAAAAACTGCATTAACTATGTACAGGTAAGTGCAATTATAATTATAATAGAACTTACTTTTGGAAATGTAATAAACCACACAAAAACAAATAAAGCAGCATACTTTCAGGCTGTGATGCATATACAGCAGATTGTCCCGACAAAGTGGCAACTTCTTCGTCTTTCAGTAAAAGCTGAAAGAAACCAGCACTTGCATCATCGTTTTCAAATGTATCCACTTTGGAGAGCGTTTTCAAAAAGCTCAGTTTTCCTTGACCAAAAAACGCTGTCTCAGCGTGGACGGAAGGCCAAAATGGAGACAAAAAGATGTGTTTTTAAACTAAAACATATTAGTGTGGACAATGCCTAAGTCACTGGACTCAAATAACCTCCTCATTAGAAGAGTGCTCCATGAATAAACTGAGTTCAGATGGACATGGTTTCTTCTCATTGTTCTCCGCTCTCTACTCTCTGCACACAGGAACATTGGCTATAGTTTGCTCCATTTAAACACCAATTTGTGCTACACCACTACTTGCTGCATTTTTACACACAGACAAAATCGACTACAGAAGTGAGAAGAGTTATTTAATGTAATGATGTTTGCAAAGCAGTCAAGTCTTTCACGCTTTTAAAGGAATATACGCTCCTTTTGAACTGCAAACATGGTTGGATATCCTTTGAATGGAACAAACCTTGGAAGTGAAACTAAATGCAAAATTTGCAGAGCTGGGGGTTGTGAGGACCAGGATTATTAACTTCTGTTCTAGACTGAATGTGGTTTCATAAAATTTAATTCCTCTTTATTATTGATTTTTTTTTTTTTTTTTTTTTTTTTTTCATGAAGAACATCGTAGTTCATCATCCAATCCAATTTTGTTTCCATCTGGTATTGTTTCAGCTCCTTTACTCACGGTCACTTCCACAACATCTACCAGTCCCACTACTACAGGTAAATGTGCTGTCAAACTGAAATGTGGCCTTCAAAAGAAGCTTTTCCATCTGTTCCTGATTTAACATCTGTTTTCACATTGTTGTTTCAGATAATTTACAACCGTTCACGTCAGCAACATACACTAGTTACACTTCAACTGGTGAAAATAATTTTAGACCTTTAAAAAAGAAATCCCTCAATTTCTTTGTTGCATAACACAGTACTTCATCATCTGATTCTGATTTAAAATCTGTTTCCTTCTGTTTTTGTTTCAGTCTCTTTACAGCCAGTCACTTCCACAACATTTAGTAGTTCTACTTCTACAGGTGAGGATAATTATAGATGGAATGTGTTTCTTTTAAAAGGGATTTTATCTTGGTGATTTTCTTCATGAACAACACCGTTCATCATCTGGATGTGATTTTAACATCTGTTTCACTTTGGTATTGTTTCAGCTCCTTTGCACACAGTCACTTCCACAACATCTACCAGTCCCACTATTACAGGTGAATGTGTAGCTGAACTGAAATGTGGCTTTCAAGAGAAGCTCCTACTAATACCTGTCTTCATGATGAACACAGATGTTAAATCAGTCTTAAATGCTGAATTTCTGCTTTCCACATGTTTTGTTTCAGTTCATTTACAACCAGCCACTTCCACAACATCTACTACTTCTACTTCAGCAGGTGAGAATAATTGCTGAACACTTTTTTTTAGTCAGATTATTTATTTATTTATTTAGGTTCTTTAAAGACATCCTATTATGCTCTTTTACAAAGTCTTGATTTTGTTTTGGGGGGCATTAGAACATGCTATAATGCTTAGTGGTTCAAAAACACATTGTTTTTCACATAATTGACATTATTACAATTCCTTTCTCCCCAGCCTGGCTCAAACAGCTTGATTAGATCTTGTCCACCTTCCAAAAAACGAAATGTGTTTGTGACTGGTTAGTTGTCCCAGTAAGCTGTGATTGGCGAACAGTTTAGATGGTGTTCCAGTATTGCCCCACCCCTTGCCAAAGCAGCTGTTAGCATAATGTCAATATCAGCATACCAATTTGAGCCGGATTCATACCCTGAGAATACTGACCAAGAGGATAGATCAGAACCTTTGCATGCACAGATATTGCAAGACATATTAGAGTGGTAGCGTAAATCATTAATATTATAAAAAAAAAATAAAAAAAATTGCAAAATAAAATTTTAGATAAAATGTCAACAACCACTTAAAAAACTGCATTAACTATGTACAGGTAAGTGCAATTATAATTATAATAGAACTTACTTTTTGAAATGTAATAAACCACACAAAAACAAATAAAGCAGCATACTTTCAGGCTGTGATGCATATACAGCAGATTGTCCCGACAAAGTGGCAACTTCTTCGTCTTTCAGTAAAAGCTGAAAGAAACCAGCACTTGCATCATCGTTTTCAAATGTATCCACTTTGGAGAGCATTTTCAAAAAGCTCAGTTTTCCTTGACCAAAAAACGCTGTCTCAGCGTGGACGGAAGGCCAAAATGGAGACAAAAAGATGTGTTTTTAAACTAAAACATATTAGTGTGGACAAGGCCTAAGTCACTGGACTCAAATAACCTCCTCATTAGAAGAGAGCTCCATGAATAAACTGTGTTCAGATGGATGGTTTCTTCTCATTGTTCTCCGTTCTCTACTCTCTGCACACAGGAACATTGGCTATAGTTTGCTCCATTTAAACACCAATTTGTGCTACCCCACTACCTGCTGCATCTTTACACACAGACAAAAAAAGAAATCCCTCAATTTCTTTGTTGCATAACTCATTTGATTCTGATTTAAAATCTGTTTCCTTCTGTTTTTGTTTCAGTCTCTTTACAGCCAGTCACTTCCACAACATTTAGTAGTTCTACTTCTACAGGTGAGGATAATTATAGATGGAATGTGTTTCTTTTAAAAGGGATTTTATCTTGATGATTTTCCTGAACAACACCGTTCATCATCTGGATGTGATTTTAACATCTGTTTCCATCTGGTACTGTTTCAGCTCCTTTACACACGGTCACTTCCACAACATCTACCAGTCCCACTACTACAGGTGAATGTGTAGCTGAACTGGAATGTGGCCTTCCCAAGAAACTCCTAATCTGAGTCTGATATAACACCTTTCTATGTGTTGTGTTTCAGTTCCTTTACCGCAAATCACGTCCACAGCATTTACAGGTCATACTTCTACAGGTTAGTATGATGCTGGACTTCCTTTCATCCAAGTTTTAGTGCTGATTTCTGCCTCATAATGTTAACAGTCACTAGCACATAAGGGAGAGTGGTACACAACCTAACAACTCCTTAGATTAAAACTTTTTCAAAACTGAGATGAAAATGTTACTTTTCATCTCTTAAATTTTTAAGATATTTTTTAATTTTGGTGCACATTTTTCTCTATATAGTGTTGATATGACCAGAGGTTAAATACTGTAAATTGTTATCCTAGTATGTCTGGAAATATTTAAACCATGTGTGTTACCATTAACTCATCATTTGTTTGTGCCCCGCACTCCCCTATTCATTTAATTTTTACAAATGAGTTAAATTTGATGTTGTTTTTTTTTGTTTTTTGTTTTCTCTTCATGTTACATATAATATTACTCTCCTTACTTAAATGAATGTACTCTGATTGTGTGCTTTGCCCATTTTTAATGGCCCTGTTACAAAGTTAAGCCCTATTTGCACAGGATTTGTATTACTTGGTGATCTCTGGTCATTTGTAATAATTTTGGAGGTTGTCTGTAATCTTAATCCTGTGCCAATTGGCCAGAAAAAAATCCCCTGCAAATTACCTACCATATTTCACTGAACACCGAGATCCTGTGATAATATTAGTCCCATGCAAATCAGCATCTGTGTGATTTGGCCATGATCTTGCTGGATCGTATATAATTTGTTCAATGTTTTTGTGTCCTGTGTGCCTTATCCATTCTTCACAAAAATGGATATGGCACACAGGTGGAGTGTTTTGATAGTGTTTTGGGTGCTGGATCATATCGCTATACACCAAACTACAATTTGAAGAAAGAGAAGCTGAAAAGAAGCAAAAGAGCAAAAGAGCAAAAGAAAAAGAATGATGACATGTATAACAGCATGCATTAAGGAACATTCTCCTATTTAAGATATAATGTTACAGTACACAAAGTCTTGGCATCATATGTAGTTGATAAGTCGGTAAATTCATGTAGAATCACAGGCTTTGTTTATCCCTTGTGAATGCACCACACAACATTATGTGTGTGTGTGTGTGTGGTGGGGAAATCACACAATGTCCTCAGATAATGCTGATCCCATGCGAACTGGGAATTAGTCTCATCTACAGTATTAAGATTTTTTTTTTTTTAATGGAATTAGCTATGCTTGTATATATTATCATGCTTTAAGATAAAGTGTTTCATAAATATTACGTATGGTTTCATATTTTATCTGATTTCAGAAGCTTTCCGATTGAAGTTTGGTGTCTTTTATCTCAATGAGACATTATTATTTTTTGCACATTTTAGAAAAGACACATAAATAAATACATAACCTACTTATATCACTGACTGTAAAAGTTTGTTCCATTTTGTAGTGTAAGATCCCCTATAGTAAAGAAGACCCACTGGCCCAACAACGTAATCCAACAATGCGTGTAGGTCTTTTACTTAATTTATCAGTATTTAGTTTAAATTTTATTAGCTCGGTTTAATTTTAAATGTTCAGTGATCATTAAATATAGGCTGTATTCCTAAGAACTGATCACAAATATTGTTTTTGTATTTATCTAGATATTTGAATAATCAAATGTCCCATGTTACCCAATGTCGCATTTGAGTTGCGTGGATCTCATGATCACAAATTTCCCAGTCCGATTTTAGTCGGAGGGTGTAGGTTGACTAATGACCTCTTGATCAAAAGTGTAGCTTATTTGGTCTTGTCCCATTCAACTTAAATCAGTGACAGACAGAAATCAAAAGGTCTCCAATTATATGCCTACTACTCCATTCATCCAAGAGCCTTCAGTTTGCTTTAATTCTGGCCATACATTTGAGGTAACACTTGTAATTTACAGGTCCTTCTCAAAAAATTAGCATACTGTGATAGAAGTTAATTTTTTTCCATAATGTAATGATAAAAATTAAACTTTCATATATTTTTGATCCATTGCACACCAACTGAAATATTTCAGGTCTTTTATTGTTTTAATACTGATGATTTTGGCATACAGCTCATGAAAACCCAAAATTCCTATCTCAAAAAATTAGGTAAACATGCATCATGTCAATTACAGAATTAAACAATTATAAGCCAAATCAGAAAGGATTATGCATATGTGAATCACATCGTATCCGCATGGCAATTCTATGCTCCTGTACATGGATCACTGCAGCTATTGGGCTAAATGTTCCATGTACCAAAGACTTAAACTACTTCAGTCTGTGTGCATTGAATTTATTTAATACACAAGTTTCACAATTTGAGTTGAATTACTGAAATAAATGAAGTTTTCGACGACATTATAATCGTGTGATTCATGAAACACTCATATGCCAACAATCCCATCATACGAATAATCATGCATTGATTGATGTGGCAGCTAAAACTAACATAATTTGAATATCATGCCCCTAAAAACACCCCGGTTTCTAAGCCTTGCCCCTAGAGTTTATGACATGGAGAAATGTGACCAGGCCAAAAAGAGGAAATAATCTCATGAAAAAGAAATTGATCTTACTACAGAAACACCCACTTAAAAATTGAACTTAAATAGTTTAAGTATATTAATACTGCAAAATACAGTACAGAAGTTATTAAAAGTTCAAATTAAGGAGAGGAAGGAGTATTTGAAGTTAAAAATGGAACAAAAATTAAAACAAAATAATGTGAGAAAGGCATGGAATGAATTAAACAGGATGTATTGTAATGGAAATAGAGTACAGGGATATTCTGCCTCTGGTGGTCAAATGGGGATGGATGAAATTAACATATATGTTGGAATAGATTTAATGGAGGATCTAGTGTTTTAAAATTTCCCCTCTGGATGGTATATGGCTGAACTCCTATTTAGACCCCCCTTCAGTTTTAAGTTTGCCGTATTGATGGATCAAGTAAGAATTAGGTTAAGGAGAATTAAAAAGAAGAAATCTGTTGGCCCTGATGGCATCAGTGCTGGAGTTCTTCAAAGCTGTGCTGATCAAATCTACTGGGTGATTTATTATTTTAATTTGTGCTTGCGCTTGGAAAGGGTACCCGTATTATGGAAGAAATCCATAAAATGTCAAATGTGTAGTACCAGTCCTTAGGAAAATTAAACCCACTTCTAGTGCATTCAACACTATCCAGCCAGCATTACTCGAGAATAAGTAAGAAAATACTGTATTACACCAGATAAATGAGACGAGTCTAAATAAATAAAGTGATTCATTTTAGAGTTAACCTGTTCAACTCCTAACATTGTGAATGGCTAACGCAAATTTGTTTTCATCTTCTTCAAAAATGAAGGGCATTTTCTCAGTATCACTGAGTTCAGTACATGATGGAATCAGTGCTTTAAATCTGGGGACAAATGTTCCCCTCACATTGTGATATTAAAGCTGCGGTAGGGAACTTATGACACTCTAGCGGTTAATAAACAGAACTGCTTGCGTATTGCGGAAGAACATCGTAGCCGGAACTACTTCTCTCTGTTTATGTCTGAAGAATCACAAAGGTACTGGGTTACTCCGCCGCGGTATCCCCGAAGCAATCTAAAATAGTCCGAATATAAACACTTATTATAGGTGCACCCTAGTGTTTCAGGACAAGCTAAAAACACGGTTTGGAAAATGGATTCATGGTGTACTCGCTTATTATATACATTTTTCTACATTTTGAACACAAACAAAGTTACGGACCGCAGCTCTGATTGGTTGTTTTTTACTGGGAGCGATGGAGTTTCTGCAAATGGCAATAGCAGCACTGGGAGGAGCCAGAGGAGCTTGATTTATTCACAGATTATCTGTCTCATATTCTACTTTCAGGACATAATGACAGGTTTAATAAATATGTAAAAAATATTTTTTTTTACAAAAGTTCCCTACAGCACCTTTAAGGACAAATCAGCAGAAAGTGTTTCTCGTCCTCTATTTGTTGTAGATCAACGAGTCTACAGATCCTATGCTATTGCTCTGTATATGTCTGTCTGTATTCTTTCTATTATTTCTATTTCTAAATAATGGTTACTTTATATGTATTTGGAGAGGATTCTACTTTCTTTTTAAATGGTTTTATGAATAATTGGCAAATTTAGTGGTTCCGTTTTGGGTTGAACAGCATTGGAGTTTATTTTGAAGGTCAAAATGGTTTTTATTGAGTCATCATATTTTAAACCACCAAAATTGATATTTAGTATTTTGGAACATCTAACACCAGTCCTTAGTGGGCTTGCAAAAACATGTAAATAATCTTGTTTTTATTTAGGACTTCCTTTCTGTTTTTGTTTTTCTCATAAAAGCAATATCTCTGTCTTATCCAAATTTAAAATGAGAAAACTATTGAAATATATAGTTGAGTGTCATCATGAATTCATGAAGACTATTGCCATTGCAGGTCTGATCAACATGCCGCTAGAAGAATGCAGGGTAAGTTGTTTCGGGTGTTAATTTCTGAAATTGTAATTGGAGGGTTGGATTCATATTAATCAATTGAAACAACAGCACAATAAAACCGTATAATGTGTACTGTTTTGTATTTTTGTTATTGTTGGTTCTTTGCATATACTTTGTAGACACAATTCATTTTTAAAACCGTTATCAAAAACACAAAATACTCCATAGTCCACTTTCAAATTAATTTATAAAGCTAATTTGTGATTTCAGACCACAGGGCGGTGTAAAGATCTTCTTGACAATATAGAGAACATGACGGCAGAAGTGCTTCCATTGACAGTAAGAAAATATGACAACATAATCACTATTTGTCACTCAAAGAAATTATCATGCAGCAAAGCTTTACAAATAATCCTGTTTATATGATCACTAAAATAGAATGTGACCAGCATTTTGAATGTGGTCCTCAAAACTTCAGGCATGATTTCGGAGTCATCATCAGCTGACAAACTGATTTCAGATGGAAACCGTTTTTTAAAAGCCAGTGAGAAACTTGTGTCCATGCTCGTAAAACCAACAAACACAAGTGACTATGTCAATTTTACTCTTGACACTTTGGGTAAGTAAAAAGATAAATATGAATAAACAGTGAAATTACTGACTTAATGTGATTAAGTCTAGAAACACTTTTAAATATTTTTTTTTCAGATGACCTTATTGTTAATTCATTTTCATTCACACATCTGTACTTTTTAATCAGAGGTAGAAATCTTCATGGTTGGACAACAGGTAACCCTAGAGAAAATCCCTAGACTTAACACAACAAATTCTTCTGTGGACATCGATCTCATTGGGATTGCCAAGAACAACATTGAAACAAGTATGTATATATATATATACATATATATATATACAACTAAATCACATTTACTTGAGGTTATTTAATGTTTAGTTGAATTTAAGTTTTTATATGAAATGGTATTTATGTGTTTCTGTAACTCAGGATCAGCTGCTGTGGCTTTCATGAGCTATGTCACGATGGAGAATCTACTGAAGCCAGACTTCTTCAACACACCAGAAGACATGTTTAAAACCATGATGTCCACTGTGATCTCAGTTACTCTTCCCAAAACCAACTACACTAAACTCACCAAACCAGTCAACTTCACCTTCAGACACATCAGAGTGAGATACTGAAATGTGTTTGTCCAACTTGAGAAATAATGAAAAATCTGAAAATACTTATTCAATATTTATAAGCTTTTATGATATATTATGTTCCTTCTTTATTTTGCAGGAATTTGATCCCAGTGGTTCTCTGTCCTGTGTTTACTGGAATATCAGCGAGTGGATTGTAGATGGATGTTCTGTTTTAGAGACCAACAGCAGCTACACTGTGTGTTCCTGTGATCATCTGTCCACATTCGCTATCATCATGCAAACCAGCCGCCAACCAGAGGTACTTAACATTTCTAGTGAACTAGTGAACACTGAAGAACAGCACAGATTTGGCACTCATGAACTCTGACATGTTTTCACAGAGTGACCCACTGCTGGAGCTGTTGAATTTGGTGTGTGTGATCGTGGGGCTGGTGTTCTTCACTTTAGCCCTGTTGACCTTTGCCCTTTGTCAGTGGAGCCCTGGAGTGAATAACGTGGCTCGAATCAACATCTGCATCAGTCTTCTGCTGGCTCATCTTCTGTTCCTGCTCACACAGCAGTTCTTGAATCTCATACAGCGTCAGAAGGTGAGAATGATGAAGGAGCCCTACAGCTCAACACAGCCTCACTGAAAATCATCATAACCCTTTCTCTTGATCTCCAGGTGCTGTGTACCGTGATCTCAGGCCTTCTGCACTTCCTCTTTCTCTCCGGCTTTGTGTGGATGTTCATTGAAGCTGTGCTGCTCTTCATCTGTGTGAAGAACCTATCACAGATCAGCTCCATTAATAGAAAGGTTCTTAGCACTGGATTCCTGTGTGTGATTGGATATTTGGTTGCTCTGGCTGTGGTGGCTGTGTCTGTTGTGGTGGATCCAAATGGATATGGAAGTGAAAAGTGAGTTTAAATTGAGTGACTCATTGCTCATCATCTTTACCCATGTTTGTTTGTTGATTATTTTATGTATCTCCCCCCAAATAGGTGCTGGATGAAAATAGATAAAGGCTTCATTTCAAGATTTCTGGGACCTGTTTGCATGATACTAATGGTAAAAGCATTGCTAATGAGTTTGTATTAGATATAAAACAATAAAATTATATATGTGTGTGAAGAGTGCATTCAGAAATTATTCAGACCCTCTTCACTTTTTTCAATTTTGCTATGCTGCAGCCTGATTCTACATTTGTTTAAATATTTTTTTTCTCATTAACTGTGCACTCCATACCTCATAATGAAAGAATTTAAGAAATGTCTTTTAATTTCTTAAAAAGAAAAAACTGAAATGTCACATTTACATAAGTATTCATACCCTGTACTTAGTTGAAGCACCTTTGGCACCAATTACAGCCTTGCGTCTTCTTGGGTATGACACAACCAGCTTTACACACCTGGATTGGGGGATTTTCTGCCATTTCTTTTTTGCAAATCTTCTCAAGCTTGGTCAGCTTGGATGGGGACCTTTATGGACAGCCATTTTTTAGGTATCTTCAGAGATGTTCGATAGGGTTCGAGTCAGGGCTATGGATGGGCCACTCCAAGACATTCACCGAGTTGTTCCTAAGCCTCTCCTGTGTTGCCATTGGCTGTGTGCTTAAGGTCATTGTCATGTTGGAAGGTGAGGCTTCAGCCCAGTCTGAGGTCCTGAACATTGTGGAACAGGTTCAATGAAGATATCTCTGTACTTTGCTTCATTCAGCTTTCCCTCAACCCTGACCAGTCTCCCAGTCCCTGCCACTGAAAAACTCCCCCACAGTATGAGGATGTTAACAGCATGCTTTACTTTTGGGATGGTACTCTGCAGGTGATAAGCAAATAAGTCCAGAGTGTGCAAGTACCTCTTCGTTCTTTAGGTTGGTGTCATTGTCATTGACGCAAGTTGTTTTCAGATGATGCTTAGAATTGAGGTTCATCAGACCAGATTATCTTCTCAGAGTCTGAGGGTCCTTTAGATGTTGTTGGGTTTTTTTTTTTTCTTTTTTTTTTTTTTTTTTTTTTTTTGTACGAAGTCCAAGTCTGTTTTCATATCTCTTCAGTGAGTAGAGGATTGAGTTTGGCCACTGTCATAAAGCCCAGATCGGTGAAGTGTTGCAGTGATGTTTGTTCTTCTGTAGGTTTCTCTCATCTACATATGATCATGGAGCTCAACTATAGTGACCATCCGATAAAACAGAGAAACAAATAGAGACATCATTAGTGTAGCTGCTGTTCCAACAAAGTAAAATTAATTATTTTAACCCAAGCTAAAGAATAAGAATGCACGTTTGATCAGATACGACTGCAGTCACAAAATAACATTTGGACTACCTGTAGCTTGTTTATTGATGAAGCAGGACAACCACCTAGAAGTGCATTACAATAGTCCAGTCTAGAGGTCATGAATGCATGAACTAGCTTTTCTTTTCTTTTTTTGCATCAGAAACAGGTAACAGGTTTCGCAGCTTGGCAATGTTTCTGAATCATCAGTGCTACAGAAATTATTTTGTAACCTTCCCCAGATCTATGGCTGGATACGATCCTGTCTCTGAGCTCTGCAGGCAGTTCCTTTGACCTCATGGCTTGATTCTCGCTCTGATATGCATTGTCAGGTGTGAGTCATTTTATAGAGAGGTGTGTGCCTTACAAATCATGTAAAATCAATTTCAATTACCACAGGTTGACTCCAATCAAGGTGTAGAAACATCTAAACAAATCATCAAGAGAAATGGGAGGCACCTGAGCTAAATTTCAAGTGTTGTTGCAAAGGGTCTGAACACTTATGTAAATGTGATATTTGATTGTTTTCTCTCTTTAATAAACTTACAAACATTCCTAAAATTCTGTTTTATCTTTGTCATTATGCTGTACGGAGTGTAGATTCATTAGAAAACAAATGAAACAATTGTAATATCAGGCTGCAACATAGCAACATTTATGTAATTTCTGAATGTACTCTGTGTGTGTGTCTGTGTCTTTCTGTGTGTGTGTGTGTGTGTGTGTGTACGTATGTATGTATGTATGTATGTATGTGTATATATATATATATATATATATATATATATATATATATACACTGTATGTCCTATACATATTATTATTTTTATATATATTTTTTGCTCTGCAGTCAAACATGATTCTCTTCATCAAAATCATCATCAGTTTAAACTCAACTCTAAAAAATCTCAATGCCGAAGTCTCACAGATGAAACAAACCAAGTAACAAACATTTATGATTTAATAACTCTATAAAAATAACATACAGAAAATGAGGACATTAACTTTCTCTGTTTCTCTGCAGGGTTATGGTGTTTAAAACACTGGGGCAGTTTGTGGTTCTTGGTTGCTCCTGGATTCTGGGTTTCTTCACTAATTGCAATAAGGTGTTGGAGATCCTCTTCCTAATCTTGAACTCCCAGCAGGGAACCTTCATCTTCCTGATCTACTGTGTCCTCAATAATAAGGTTAGACATGTTTCCATCCTACTTAATAATAAATCATTTCATTTGTACCACAGACAGTAAATGAAAGAAAAGTAAAGCAGCAGTATTTACTTCTCAAAATTAAAATCTAGTCGTTAAAAAAACCTTTCTGTTTACCTTTTTAATGTAAAAAAAAAAAAGTTCCAGTTGCTAATGTAACCAAATGAATGAAATTGCATGAAACATCCTTTGGGAGAAATTCTGTTTCCTCTGAAAACTGAAACCTGATTTGTTAAAGTTCATGTAGCTGCACATAAACATGGCATTTCTGCCCAGTAAAATGGGTGGGGCCAACTGCATATATAAAGCTGGCACTGCGTGTCATTTCAGAATCTTTCGACTGATGACCAACTGCATTGACTTGCTTGCAGCTTCATAGTATTGTAGACAATTTTCCCGTACTCATTCATATTATCTCAGGAATCCAAGGTTACATTGTAACCAAAGCATTCCATCTCAGAATGCTCTCTCACATTGTGTGAACAACATTTTGGGGAACAATTTCCAATAGCACTGTGCTTAAGAATGGGTGAATGAGAGAGTGCTCCATGAGCCGAGCTCCAGGGAGCCTGATATGAGAGTCCTAATGGAAGTATGAGCACAACAGGCCTGGAATCAGTCAGGCCCTCTACAAAAATATCCTTGACCACTAGCAGGGACACAGGATGACTAGCTGGACAAAATCCACGCCTGAAGGGCAGGGACCTCTGGGTTATAAAAGGTAGGTAGACAGTAAAGATCCAGGAGATGATCTTCACGCTCAATGAAAAAGATTCTGATGAAATGGCACTCAGTACTGACTTGCATATGCAGTTGATCCTACCCACTTTGAAAGAATGAAATTCTATTTGTTCATGCAGCTACATGAACCATTAACAAATCAGGCGTCAGTATTGGGAGTAAACAGAGTTCCCAAAATGCTTTTCAAAAGGGAACTTCATTTTTGTTCATGAGTTTTATAAGTCACTCAGCTCCTCTCGTCTCATTCTTGTCCAGGTCAGGCAGCAGTACAGGAAGTTCTTCAGATATCTCTGCAGTATCAAACAACAGGACTACAGCATAATGTTCAAGAAGTAAAAAAGTACTGCTAAAGTGTCAATAATATACAGGTTGATGTATGTTTCTTTTAAAATACAAAGCATAATTAATGTTTTTGAATGTTAGTCTCACTTCTTTTTTGTTAATGTTATATTAAATAAATATATTACTAGTGTACTTATAGTAGAGCTGACTAATAATGGCAAAAAAAGAGGGCAACCTTTTCACCTTGAAAAATCTTACTAAATAAATTTCGTTTTCTTAACATAAAAGCTTTGTTTACTTTATATAAACATAATATTAATTATTTAATAAATGCTTTAAATAAAATACCAATGCTCATATGACTTTAAATACAGGACTGTGTAAAAAGCCTTTTTGTATATTAAAAGGGACTTTGAAAATATGTTTTCCAGCTGAACAATTTATTAAACATGCTGTACTTGTACCTTGTTTTCATGAAAAAATAAATATGGCACTACCTTGACTAAGGTTTATTTCATATTACTTTGTATTATGTTAATTATCTTGTATTCATTATAATTTATTTCAGATATCTTGGTCTTTATAACCGTAACATTGTAGTCAACCAAAGCTGGTAATTTATTGCTGTGGTGCTGTGAATGAGCAGATCTGCAGATTAGAATATAATCTTTGGGCAAAAAAAAAAATAAACAAAAAAACATGTTTCTGGTGATTCTAGTAATATTGTCTAAATTTCTGAAGGATACTGCATGCGTGCTAGTAATGTCCATTTGTACCATATAATTAAATGTTGAAAAGTTTGCCTCCTCTACACCATGTTAGACCACCGCTGTACATGCTCATACTTTTCAGTCGAGAAATCCAAGATTTCTAAAAATCCTTTCTTTGTATTGGTCTTAAGTAATATTCTAATTTTCTGAGATACTGAATTTGGGATTTATAATCATCAAAATTAAAATAAATAAACATTTGAAATATATCAGTCTGTGTGTAATGAATTAATATAATATACAAGTTTCACTTTTTGAATGGAATTAGTGAAATAAATCAACTTTTTGATGATATTCTAATTCTATGACCAGCACCTGTACTTTTAAATAACAAACACATGTCATGTCATCATACTGAGCATGCATTATCTGCAGGTAATTATATTTGCATGAGCTCTTTCTAAACCTTTATCTTTAGAATTCTGTTTTTTTTACTTTTTGTTGTTGTTGCAGTGCCTCTATAGCATCACTGTTTAAGAGTAATTGGCTGGTAAAGTTGATTTACATATTGTAGAGTTAACAACAGTTATCATTGTAATATTTGAAGGGAATGTCATAACAAATGTCAGTAGACCAGGGAAATTTGTACAAACTTATTTTTGGGCTGTGGAAATACAAATGGAAGACAGGAGAAAATGTACACCGCTGAAAAGGGGCAGAGCTACAATGTCTATTGCAGCTTGATTAAGTGTTTGACAACATTGCCCTCATGAAAATCAACCATGGTTTTAGAATAGTAAGTGTAATTCTCATAAGTGGATGTCTCATAAATGTATCCTAGTTTAGTTACTTGGTGTTTAGTAAGGAAAGGCCTACTTTGCATCAGCAACACAGACTCAGTGACAAATAATTCATAAGAAAACTGATGGCATCTGTATTGTCAACTAGTTTCTGTGTTAATTTATTGAAGACACCAGGGGCCTGTACCATGAAGCTGGATTAGGTGGCTAGCCAGCTATGTTTCAGCTTAGTTTCCGCCAACCCTGGATTTTAGGTACTATGAAAGTAGCTCGGCTTTAATCGGTGTTTGTTGTCATGGTATCTTACGCTGCATGGCTAACCTGCTCCGGGGCAGGTTATGTTCTGGGTTAGAGATCTCAGACTGAAGGTGAACCAATCAGATGTGAGAGAAGTGACACAGGTCTGACACAAAGTCACTCCAGTTTATCTTGCTCCAAATTAAAGGTCACTTATGCTAAAAAAAAAAAAAAAAAAAAAAAAATATATATATATATATATATATATATATATATATATATATAGAAGTCTGGCTTTAATGATAATAACTGAGTCATTTTATGATTTATTTAATTATTATAATTTATCTCTTACACACAAGCAATTTTAGTTTAACAGTTATTATAAATTATTTTAAATAAATATTAATGTATACAGATCATGTAATATAAATAAGCTGTAGTATCAAAAGATTGAACTATTTTAAAAATTAAAAATCTGAACTTACATGTTCAAGTCTCTATCACTATATATTTTCAAATGTATAAACTAAGTTAACGAGTTTCACTTGTGACTACACTGATAGAGCAAGATCATTTATTTTATTAGTCCTCCTTCATTTTTCATATGACATTTAAATTTGTCATGTTCTTCAATCTCTTAACCTTTAGCAAAACCTTTAACCTTTAGTTTTGAATCTCGCTGGGTCTCTCGGGAGAAGTAAATCAAACATGCTTTGTGTTGCAAGCCTCTTGATTGGCTGTTCGCCAGTGATGTCACACATTCATGTGCATGCGCTCCACAAACTCAGGATCAAAGCCTGAATTGACAAAGAAAGTTGATGAACAGCATCATGGTACCAACAAAGCCGGACTGGAGAGATGGTACAGGCCCCAGATATTAACAAACAGAATCACTGAAGGAAGAAATTTTAGGTTACCATTACAGTGGTCAATGTTTAGTTGGGCTCTGGGCCCTTGACTTTTTAACATTATAGTTATCTTATCCATTATAGCCATTCTGTGATTGCACAATATAAATCTGGAATTTTTAGTGTAATCAGACATTTTTAAAAAGCTACTCTGGTCAAAGAAAAAAATATACATATTTATCTGAATAAGCTGTTAGTCATTGTTACTGAGATTCATAAGCTGGTTCTTGATGTCACCATGTGCCTTCTCCTCTTCTGTCTCCACTTTTTTTTATCTGAACAATTAAAAATATATGTATATAATATGAAAATCCTTTAGGTTATACATAAAATAATGTGTGAGATAAGGCTCTAAATGAGTTCAGTGACTTAAATAATGATTATGTAAAAACATAACCAACACCACTCAATCAACTTGTCTCTTGGCTTCTCTAGGTGTAATATCTCAGTTACAGCAACCAAACAAAAGCTAATGTTAAAAAGTCACGGGTCAAGAGTCCAACTAAAGATCACCATTTTTGAGATTCATATGCTGGTTCTTGGTGTCTTTGTGTGACAAATAGAACTTGAGTTAAAAAAAAATATATATATATGCATTACTTAGATTTTAAACTTTTTTGTCTTTCTATGTGGACACTACAGGGTTTTTCTGCGGCATTGAAAAGGTTAAACGCACGATCAGAAGATGCAACCACAAACTAATAAACTGTAAATTAGTTTTGAAACCTAACAGCGATTTGAACTCAATAAAATGAGAGTAAATGCTGAAATTAAGTATCTTTCTGTTGTCTTCAAGAAATACAATTTTGATATTTGAATGATCGTGTTTCATTCAGTTATTTCTGCTTTAAGATTTATTATTTCTAAGTTGACTTAAGTGAAATATGTTCAATGTATTAATGTTCATGATAAAATATTAGTTTATAAACTTAATAGTAGTTTGCTAATTTAAGGAAGTCAGTTCCTAAAAAATGAAATTAGTTTTAATTTAGCCCATGGTATTTTTTACAGTAGAATACTGTAAAGTAGACTGCAGAAAATAACTGCACAATTAACAGTGACTTGCTAGCAACAGTGTTGCCAGTATTTTACTCTTAATTTACAGGGCAAGGTTTTAGTGTAGATGTTTGACCTACAGTAACCAGACGGCAACAGTGTTGCTAATATATTACTGTAAAAATGTCTGGGAAGGTTTAACAGTGTGAGGCATGAGATGTTAATTTATGTTTATTCACATTAAAAGTATTAGTACAGAGGAAGGAAAGATAATGTTCACTCGTGTTCCACTCTGCCATTTGAAATGATCCCATTACACTGCACAAGTCTGTGGCCCGTTCGATCAGACTCGGGAACCGGAGGAAATCGGGACCACTCTGGTGGATGCTTGTGTTTATACCAGCATGTTTCTGTACCATCCCAGAAGCAGCGACAGATACAGTGATCTGTCATGCCACAATAGAGACTGTCAAAATGCCATTTATTGTTTGAATTTCCCAGTGGAAAAATGATCTATTTGTTCGGTACATCAAAAGACCCGAACCAAAAATATTTGGTACTACGTGTACCATTACACACCTAGTATTCAGTGATGTTAACTTTTTAAAATGTAAAAGATTAGATGGCCAATAATTTTCTCGTATTAAATTTGATAAAACATTTATATTACTTACCAAAAAACTGTACACAGTACTGTCTGATTCTTTGCAATTATTGAGAAACTATTGGTAAATCATAAACAGTTAATGTTTGATCAAATGACGTCAAACATTCTTCTATTCCTGGGTGGATTTGCATCTTTGATGCAAGATGTAAAGTAGTGGGCATATCTGTGTTTATCTAGTCTGAGCAGAATGGAAATAAAATGATAAGGTTTTTCTCCAGTAAAAGGTGAAGATCTGGGTCCAAAGGTTTAATGCATTAAAAATCACAAAAATGTATAGTGTCAAAGTAAAATGTACAACTACAGTGGTTTATCAAGTCTTCTTATGATCACTTTGGATTATAAACAGAGTGAAATTCACATTCAAATCAAATCAGTGATAATTAAGATTATTCACATATAATGTGATCATCTGCAAAGACTTGGACTCTTGGTATCTTGATATCTCTCCTGGTGTTTTCACAATAAATAAATAAATTGGTTCAGTGTTTTTATGAAGACCAGTTTTTGATCACTTTTCTAGCTGAAGTCATTGAAGATGGATGTGGAGCTGTTGTAAAGGAAATGAGCCAAACTGGTCTTTGTATTCCTGTTGGTTTCATATAAAATCATCTTGGTGTGTGTTCTGACTTTGTGCATACATTTGAATACAAATTTTAATTTGAGCAGGAGGAGGCTACAAAATGTGATTCATAAAAGTTTCATAAAAGAGTCAAATAGATTCATAAAAAGGCCATATAAATTTCTGAAGCAAACATTTTCAACATTGTCGGGTGAATATCAAATCAAGAAAAACGTACACCAGGTAAGACACTCTTGAAATACTTATATTTTTAAATTTAAATTTAAATTTAAAATTGCTTTTAGTTTTCATCTTTATTATCTGTTTGTGAGGAAATCCTCATTTACATCTTCTAGCCTAATCTCTGGTATTCATTATGATGATGAACTATCATCATCATTTTCAAAACAATTATACTGCATCATGTGTACTTAATGGATGAATGTGTTAGAGTTTTATTCTTTATATCTAAGGTAATATAAAGTTCTTAATATCAAAGTTGACAGTTTTGTTTTGTTTTAAATAGTGTCTAATTCTGTTATAAGAATCTGCTTCATTGAGAGAGTGAACTGTCACAAAAAATTTCAGGCACTTCTTTACAAACCCATACCATTTAGATCAATAGGCCTAGCTGTTAACGGCTAGTTTTAATAATGGTTATAATTATTTTGCAATGCGGAAATAAAATATTTGTGTGGCTTTCAATTTATTAGTTGCTATAAGGTAAATAACAAGTAAATTAATTTCAATAAACGGTAAAACTACAAACCAGTGTTGATTTCCTACACTATGCTAACCCCCTAAACCTACCCCACACCTGACCCTTACCTTAACCAGTGAAACTGACTGCATGGCAGGATTGGCCCTGCATAGTGTGGTAATAAAAGTTGCAGTTCAGGAGATAAACAGTTAATAAGATTATGTGATTGTTCCGTAACTCCCCAAATGGACCTCTTAAATTTTTTTATGTTCTTTAATGTTATCCTTTTTAGGATTTATTTTATTTATTTATTTATTTTTATAGAAGCATCGGTTCAGGCATCGTTTAGGCACCGGTATCGTTTTAAAACCTAATCGATACCCAACCCTACCCGGGACACCCCCGTTGTTTAAAACAAAGCGATAGAGTGAAATCTCTCCCCTGCGCTGCACCAGGACGGCTTGCAAGGAGAGGACGTGGGTGGTCCCAACACCACTGGCCTTTGGCTCTGCTCTCACGGATAATATTTATTTATATAGCATGCTTATTTTCAACTAGAAACAGTGCTTTATTTGATAATTAAAATGTATTTGTTTCCCCTCTTTAATCTGTAAAGAGGGAATGTCCTCTGATTTTTATTTATTAATTTATTTATTTTAGATAAAGAGATAAAACACACTGGACAGCCAAAATTGACAATGGCGTCTTCTTTTCATAAAGGTGAGTATATTGAAGAAGTGGTTCTCTCTGCCCTAAAAATTATGACAGAAACTGCATTGATATTATTAATGTCACAATCTCAACATTGCAACTGAATCCAATTTTGTTTTGCCCTTCGTATTTTATAACAGGTTTTACAAGAGCACAGACTATCTTCTTTGTTATGCTGTGTAAGTCTGATCAGTTTTGTTGGTTGTGGCTTATTTTTTGTGAGTGCAACAAAAACAGGCCCACAATGTTTTAGTTTAACAAATATAATGACTAATTTGATAAGGTGTTTCTGGTCTGAATATTTTACTGTTTAAGTTCTATCCAAAATAGAAAATAAGCATTTATTTATTTCTTTATTTTGGACCTGCACAGATCTAATGATCCTACAATGCAATTGATTATTTTCTGGGGAGTAACAGCTTTAAATGAATCCCTTAATGTGTGACACACTTCATTCAGATGCTTAAACTGTGGCTTTAATGTGCTGAAGAGCAGAGTTTAATATTTCCGACAGAATATTCTGTTTTAAACATTGCACAATTTACAATGTTTTAATTAACCAGTATTCTTTCTTTTTTTCTTCCTTTATCTCAGATGTCTTTACCTCTATAAGACAACAAGAGACAATCACAGTTGGTAATGTATAGTGCTGTGTTGTTTTTGATTTTCAGAGATGTGTTGAGCTGATGTACAAACAACCAGTTTTCTTAGCCCAATGCGATAGCACACTATGGGTCTAAAGTGACCCGACTGCCTTTTTATTTTATACACCTTTGCAAGAAATTAATTTCATCATTGAGTATTCCAGAAATTCCTCATTTAACTTATTCCAGGGGCAGCCAACATCATTCCTGGAGAGCCAAACTCAGAGTTTATTTCCAACCCTAATCAAACACACACGAACAAGCTAATCAAGGTCTAAAAGTCACTACAAAGCTACTAGCGGGTGAGTTTTTATCAAAGTTTGGAGCAAAACTCTGGCTCTACAGGATCGACGTTGGTCACCCCGGCCTACACCAACTTTACTGTACAACACCCTGATTACACGGGTGGTGTGACCAATGCATGACAGCTATTCATCAGAGCTGGTCAAAGAGCTTGTCGACTGAATGTGTCAATCTTAATAACTGCTAAAATGATTATTTTAAAAACATGTTGTCTTTTGTTTTTTGTTTTTTATCACATTTGCGTTGAGGTAATTTATTTTACCCGTGTGTATAAACTTGACATAGTGACGCAAAATAAAAAAGTTAAAATTCAAATAATTATTGATGTTCATTGAAAACAATATATTTAGAATATTCTTGCATAATTTAATTCCTAGATAAGGGAATATTAAATGCTGAAATAAACTGATTTCAAAAGATGTTTTTTTTTTTTTTTTTAATGGCGTGACATGCATGAAATAACATGTGGGTAATTTTAGACCCATGTTGTTCATTAGAAGGTATTACATAACTTTTTGTTTGCATAACTTCAGCATCAAAGGATGAAGTCAAAATTTCAAGAGGAAGAAAATTATCTCTGGGTCAAAATGACCCGAACACAACCTGAAAGTTAAGTTTGTTTCTTAGACTAGTTCGGTTTAGTTGGGAACATCACCGGGCATTGGTAAGAATGCACAGAAGTCCATGAGTCCAATCACTGTTATTAATAAAGCCAGCTGACGTGCACAATGCAGCTATGATTGTGTATGGGTTTATGGGTTTGGTTTTCTATATTAAAAACAGAAATACAATTAAAAAATCACAGCAATGAATGTCAAACAACACCTATATAAAATAAACAAACACATGAGGAAACATGACTACGTATACATAATAGATTAGTAATGTACACAATCGTCATCTTATAACTCCTTCTCAATTACACATAATCTTATCTATCCACACATATGGCTCACTGACATTTGTACAATGTTTACATTAATGTTTCCTATTTGGCGCCTAAACTCTGGAATAACCTACCTAACATTGTTCGGGAGGCAGACACACTCTTGCAGTTTAAATCTAGATTAAAGACCCATCTCTTTAACCTGGCTTACACATAACAAATGTGCTTCAATATCCAAATCCGTTAAAGGATTTTTAGGCTGCATTAATTAGGTAAACCGGAACCGGAAACACTTCCCATAACACCCGATGTACTTGCTACATCATTAGAAGAATGGCATCTACGCTAATATTTGTCTGTTTCTCTCTTGTTCCGAGGTCACCGTGGCCACCAGATCCAGTCTGTATCCAGATCAGAACGTCACTGCAGTCACCCGGATCCAGTACGTATCCAGACCAGATGGTGGATCAGCACCTAGAAAGGACCTCTACTGCCCTGAAAGACAGCGGAGACCAGGACAACTAGAGCCCCAGATACAGATCCCCTGTAAAGACCTTGTCTCAGAGGAGCACCAGGACAACTAGAGCCCCAGATACAGATCCTCTGTAAAGACCTTGTCTCAGAGGAGCACCAGGACAAGACCACAGGAAACAGATGATTCTTCTGGACAATCTGACTTTGCTGCAGCCTGGAATTGAACTGCTGGTTTCGTCTGGTCAGAGGAGAACTGGCCCCCCAACTGAGCCTGGTTTCTCCCAAGGTTTTTTTCTCCATTCTGTCACCGATGGAGTTTCGGTTCCTTGCCGCTGTCGCCTCTGGCTTGCTTAGTTGGGGTCACTTCATCTACAGCGATATCATTGACTTGATTGCAAATAAATGCACAGACACTATTTAACTGAACAGAGATGACATAACTGAATTCAATGATGAACTGCCTTTAACTATCATTCTGTATTAATGACACACTGTTTTCCTAATGAATGTTGTTCAGTGCTTTGACGCAATGTATTTTGTTTAAAGCGCTATATAAATAAAGGTGACTTGACTTGACTAAAGTAAAATAAAATACAGTAAAATATGAAATATTATTCGCAATTGATATGTTGGATCAATGGATCATTGCATCAAACTATGGGGGGCGGGACTAAACTAAGCTATTAATAATTTACCATCCACCAATAAGAATAAAAACAATAAAAACCAGTAAAACTTAACAAGCCTTTTTAGCTCTACGGTTCAACTCAAGGTTGGCAGTTCTGTTTCCCATACTGTAATAATTTGTTAATTATGTTCATTCTAAAGCTGCATTTCGGAAAATATTTTATAGCAACAAAATTTTCAGAAACGTGACCGTGTCTTTTAAATATTTTCTTAACAGCTACTCTGTCTGACCCCTGCTACAACTACACTGTGCTGGACGATCCATGGAGATCCACCAATAATACAAATGATTCAGACATGTGTGACCAGTCAGTCTCCTGGAGCGGCTGGTATCGTCTCTTCATCAACGGTCTTAGCGCTCACATCCCAGACACATGTGTTGCTGAGTACAGCTGTGGCACTGCTGCCCCACTGTGGATTCGTGGTGGACACCCAACAGTTCAAGATGGAGTCGTCACTCGAGATGTCTGCTGTCACTGGAACAATTACTGCTGCTATTACGGGTCTTACCCCATTAAAGTCAAAGCCTGTCCAGGCAACTATTATGTCTATGAGCTGGTTAGTCCAGGTGGATGCAATCTTGCATACTGTGCAGGTAATTAAATTAACATGAGTTCTTTCTACAAATTCATGATATTTGTGTCTCTATTCATTAATCACCATTCAACCAAAATTTCAGATGTTAGCAGCTTTAACAGCAGCTCTACAACCATCCCACCAGAAACCATCTCAACTGGTAATGTAACACAATGTGACTCTATTGGCTTATTTTTTGGCCTGATGAATGTGCAGATCTGGACTACTGAATAGATGTGTGAGTGAGCGTGGTTGTGTCAGTTGGTGAAAATGTTAGAAATGTGGATAAGTTTACAATACGAACGGTCTCTGTTTTCATTTTTTTTTCTCTTTGGAGTGTTACAAGCTCTTTGTGCATAGATAAGATCCCTAAAGTTGCAAAGACTAAAGTCTCAAACCCAGAGAGATTTAAATCCTGGGGTTAATTAGGGTTAAATCCTGTAAGAGAGACATCAATAGTTATGCAACTCCAGTAAGTAAAGCTATCAGCTGTTTTATTCACTTAAACATAAAGTGATTATTTTCTCTTTACTATATGATGTCAATGTTTTTTCGGCGAGTCCGAAATAGAAATAAGAACATTACCTGCTTGACGGAAAGGACTGCCAGGTGTTCACAACAAAACATCTTCCCAGTTGCTACTCAAAATTAACCCAAACTAACTGCATTTCGAGGGGGGAGGGGGGAGAGGGGGTCACCCTCTAAAATTCACATTATTGGGGTGGCTTCAACCTGCGACAACAGGGATAATGTAGCCCAATTTCACAGGGAAACCGCGGACTTGGCAACACTGTGGATAGTTTAGTAATGGATAGTTATGTCAATAATGGACACAAGCCCCTGCTAAAAATGTGTAACACCATGTAACCATATAATACTTAATAATGTAGTGTTCTTAATCGCAACAGCTTTGTCCACTGAGGTTTTGGGGAAACAGCTATAATTATTTTTTTTTTGTTTTTTTAAGCAACACATTTGTTTAATGTTTTCATAACAGCTTATCCCACTGTTGACCCCTGCTACAACTACACTGTGCTGGACGATCCATGGAGAGCCAACGGCAGTCAGCTATCAAACTCCTACAAGTGTGACACCTCAGTCTCCTGGAGCGGCTGGTATCGTTTCGTCATCAACGGTCTGAGCGCTCAGATCCCAGACACATGTGTCGCTCTGTACAGCTGTGGCACTCATATCCCACTGTGGATTCGTGATGGACACCCAACAGTTCAAGATGGAGTCGTCACTCGAGGTGTCTGTGGTCACTATAACAATACCTGCTGCCATTTCAGCTCTAACCCCATTAAAGTCAAAGCCTGTCCTGGCAACTATTTTGTCTATGAGCTGGTTAGTCCAACTCTCTGTGATTCAGCATACTGTGCAGGTAATTATATATGCAGGAGCCCTGTATTATTTGTGTGATTGGTGATTCATTAATATTCATAACTCTTTTTTTCTAGCTCACACAACAGTCGCTCCAGAGACTGGTAATGTAGCCTGATGTTTCCTCTGTTGATTGTGTTTCGACTGAATGGTTGTAGATCTGTAGAATTTAACAGAAATTAAAATGTATAGTTATATTATAAAAGATGAACATATTTTTTTATATAATATTTTACATTTATTATATATATATATATATATATATATATATATATATATATATATATATATATATATTTTTTTTTTTTTTTTTTTTTTTTTTTGCTAGGTTTAATGTGTTATTGTCTTCATGCTGATTTCTTTCATTGCAGGTATAAATATAACGCTGCAGGAAGGATGCACTGTAAGTTGAGTTTCTGAAACTGAGGTTGAGTTTAGAGCTTCTATCAATTATAGTGCAGAGAGCAGTGAACTAAGATGTGCATTGTGGATATTCTTTATATTAATTTGACTTTCTATTTATTCTTTATTCGTGCTTAAACTAATTTTCGTTTGCCATTAATACATAAACCTGATCAAAATCATCAAATTCTGCTTTCACAATCATGATTTCAGGAACAGACTACTCTAGAATGTCTTCAAAATCTCTTTGAGCAGATCGAGAACATCACAGTTCAAGAGCTTCCTGTGAATGTAAGTCTTCAAGAGAAAAATGATAAATTAAATTTAAATCTCGAAAGAAAATAGATGATCGACATAGCAGTGCAGTCTTGTTTGCTTTCTTTACATTTACGTGTAAGGTAACTGTATTTTTCTGTTCAATAAATTAGACTGTGATGGACATTTTGAATATGGTCTTCAACACTTCAGAGAAGATTTTAGAGTCATTATCTTCAGCAAGCCCAGCTGAACTAGCCTCCTATGGAAACCGTGTGTTACAAACCAGTGAGAAACTCATCTCTACATTAGTGAAGCCGACAGACACAAATGACAGTGTCAGTTTTACTCTCGCTGCTCTAGGTAAGTGGAGAAACAGTTATTATTAATGATAAAACTGAGATTACATATGATGTCCAAGACTTTTTAATGTCTATAAAGCAGTGGTGGATCACAAGTGGCGGAAAGTAACAATGCTGAATGCAGCACAGAAACTATTTAATTGTGTATCATTATTAACTAATTTAATGAAAGTGCAGGAAAAAAAAATATTCCTGTATTGTGCTCTGTCCCATTAGAAAGATACCAACATAGGCAGGTCAAGTGACATATTCATGCTTAAAAACATGTTCAAAGGAAATATGACCCAGAGTATATGAAATGTTTCTGAAATGTTTTCCTTGTTTTTTAAACCAGAGGTAGAAGTCTTCATGGTTGGACCACATGTCACCTTAAAGAAAATCCCTCGACTTGAAACAACAAATTCCTCTGTGGACATCGATCTCATTGGAATCGCCAAGAACAACAATTTAACAAGTATGTGAAATGTTATAGACAACATAAAAGATGAAAAATTTAAGAACAAGACATATGTACAACTAAATAATGTAGAGTTTTCCATTGTTGTATTTCACATTACACATCACAGTCCTGTTTCTGTAACTCAGGATCAGCTGCCGTGGGTTTCATGAGCTACGTCACGATGGAGAATCTACTGAAGCCAGATTTCTTCAATACTTCAAATGACACGATTAAAACCATGATGTCCACTGTGATCTCAGTTATTCTTCCCAAAACCACCAACACTAAACTCACCAAACCAGTCAACTTCACCTTCAGACACATCAGAGTGAGACAGTGAAATGTGTTTGTCCAACATCTGGAAACATCTAATATTCAGTGTTCTGATATTTTCTTCATCTTTTCAGGAGTTTGATCCCAATGGTTCTCTGTCCTGTGTGTACTGGAATATCAGCGAGTGGATTGTAGATGGATGTTCTGTTTTAGAGACCAACAGCAGCTACACTGTGTGTTCCTGTGATCATCTGTCCACATTGGCTCTCATCATGCAAACCAGCCACCAACCAGAGGTACTGAACATTTCTAGTGAACTCTGAAGAACAGCACAGATTTGGCACTCATGTTCTCTGACATGTTTTCTCAGAATGACTCTCAGCTGGATCTGTTGAATTTGGTGTGTGTGATCGTGGGGCTGGTGTTCTTCACTTTAGCCCTGTTGACCTTTGCCCTTTGTCAGTGGAGCCCTGGAGTGAATAACGTGGCTCGAATCAACATCTGCATCAGTCTTCTGCTGGCTCACCTTCTGCTCCTGCTCACACAGCAGTTCCTGAATCGCATACGGCCGCAGCAGGTGAGAATGATGAAGGAGCCCTACAGCTCAACACAGCCTCACTGAGAATCATCATAACCCTCTCTCATGATCTCCAGGTGCTGTGTGCTGTGATCTCAGGCCTTCTGCACTTCCTCTTTCTCTCTGGCTTTGTGTGGATGTTCATTGAAGCTGTGCTGCTCTTCATCTGTGTGAAGAACCTATCACAGATCAGCTCCAAGAAGAGGGAGGTGCTTAGCAGTGGATTCCTGTGTGTGATTGGATATGTGGTTCCTCTGGTTGTGGTGTGTGTGTCTGTCGGTCTGGTTCCTGAAGGCTACGGCAGCGAACAGTGAGTTCAGAGAGTTTTTTCCCCCTCAAACTGTATCATTCCTTCATGAACTCCAAACTGTATCTTCTTCCAAACAGCTGCTGGATTAAAACAGACAAAGGCTTCATCTGGAGTTTTCTGGGACCTGTTTGCATCATACTTGCAGTAAGCATGTTCCATTTTCATGACTTTGATTTGTATTACAAGGATAACATGGTGATTAATTATTGTTTTTCTACTTCGCAGTTAAACGTGATACTCTTTATCTGCATCATCATCTGTCTGAACTTATCTCTCACAAAACTGAACGCTGATGTTTCGCAGTTGAAAAAAAACAAGTAAAAAATAATAATAATGTAAAATAATAATAGTATTTTTATTATAGCCAATAAAGATACATTATCTCTGCTCCTTTCTCCCAGGACAATGGCATGTAAAACTCTGGGTCAGTGTGTGGTTCTTGGTTGCCCCTGGATTCTGGGTGTCTTCACTAATAACAGTAAAGTGTTGGAGGTCATCTTCGTGATCTTGAACTCCCAGCAGGGAACCTTCATCTTCCTGATCTACTGTGTCCTCAATAATGAGGTCAGACATCACATACTCCACCAAACAATCAGCTTTCCCCACTCAGTCTTTTTCAACTTCTGAAATTAACCAGTTGGGTAAATATATCACAAACAGGTGCAACATTTATTTCAATATTATTTTACAGAAAAATGACTGAGCATTTTATTTTCCCTTTTGGCAAAAAAAAAAAAAAAAAAATGTTTTAGTATATCACAAGAGCAGTGATTAATTATTCATTTTCAAAATGACAACATTCCCAAAAGTTAAAGGTGCACTAAGCAATTTTTTCCAAGTTTTTTTTTTTTTTTGTAAGCACCAAAACAAACACGCACGTACCCCAGCAGGACCTCGCACATATTTTGATGTCCCCGCCCCACACGCACGTACACAATCCTGGCATGACATACACTGAAGGGAAGATGACACAAAAGCTTATCCAAACAAACTCAACAAAATCTGTTACTCACCTATCAAAAAGAAACAACACAACCTCTGCGTCCGAATCGAACCCGTCCTGCTCCTTGAGTTCTCTCCACCGCTGGAAAGCTGCTCCAACATTTACACAGATCCTACCTCTTGCCTAATTGTAAACCCTTCTTTTTAACGTCTTGTTCCAACGATATTGGGAGTAATAGCGCAACACATAATCGCCATGGGGGAAAAAATGACAATGCATTAATTTTCCACAGCTTTCCTGCTTGGAGGCGTGACCACGGAGACCATAACATCTGAATATTAATTTATATAGCTTAAGTCAACATTGAACATTGAAAATAAAGGAAATTTCTCGTGTTACTCATCCAAAATACGGGAACATTTCAATATTCATCTTTCTGTTGCTATACTTCTGCTGACAGCAAAAATTCATACTACAAAACTGCTGCATTAAATAAACGCTAGGTCTAACGTGATTTTGCTTACAGATTGACGAGAAATCGTAACCTCACAACAACCACGCTATCTTAAAAAACCCAACATCATGCTAAGGTTGCTTTCAAGTAAGCAAAACGATCCGATGCTTTGAAAAAATCTGTTTTGCTGGGAGGGCAAGGAATAGCAACAGGACAACAGTACAGAGACTGACAGGTCCGATTGAAGGGCTAACGGGATATTTTACAGGAAAATACTAAAACGGGAAGAGAGTGGGAAAAGAGCTCAAATACGAGAGGACTCTGGAAAAAAAAAAGCGGGAGGGTTGACAGCTACTAACTACACTTTTGAAACACATAGTTAAAAGTACATGTGTGAATGGTTGTTAGAACTAACGAATCAACGTTACGTGGAGCGCAGCTTACCTTTGTCCAGAATACTGTATTACTGTATGCTGTTTGTCTGCTTTATGATCTGCAGCTCCTGAACCCATCCATTTTTTAACCGCACATGAGACTCCAATGAGCTGTAGCTTCTGAAGTGTAGGCGCTCCCAAAACAAACAAGAGGGCCGAAGATATCTGTAATGCAAAAGTGCGGCAGCAAGTCGTCGTCGGTGCTCCATATGGATCCAAACCGTTAACCGTGCTGATTTTGTCCACATACCGGTCCCTAACATCCTTCTACAGGGATACCCCTAGCATATCCCTATAAATCCCACAACATTTTCGCGATTTTAACATATTTTTTCTTTCTCCCAACTCTTCTTCTCATTCGACTTGCTGTATGTTTATTCGCCAGGCCATCAACATGGCCGCCACGTCCCAGAATGCAACGCGGCGCCCAAGCCCTATATCCTTGCTGTTCACTCAAATTGAGCGCTCCTACAAGACACGCCCCTTACTGCTGATTGGCTGCATGTGTGTTTTGGGACTCGGTCTGACACTAAAAACACTCAACTTGCTTAGAGCACCTTTTAAGTTTAATACAGCACCTTTTTTGATGTTGTTGTTGTGAACCTGGATATGTTCTGATTTTTAACCAATGTTAAAATTGAATCACGTCTCATTTTTGTCCAGGTCAGACAGCAGTACAGGAAGTTCTTCAGACGGCTTTTCTGTGGACACAAAAAACACTGAGAACTACAGCATTGTGTTCAGGAAATGAGTGAAGTGCCATTATTATAAAAGTGATTCATCATTATTCAGATGTTATTTTAGTCTCAAATATAAATTTCACTACTTTTTTTTTTCTTTTTCATTTTACAAGTGTCAATTCTCTGATATTAACCTATAAAATGATCCATACTTAATGTTTTGGTGAAAGGTCTGTTATTATTGTTTTAGAGCCCTGAATAATATTATAGCAAGTTAAAGAATGTGATGTTTTTATTATTGAAAAAAAAAAAAATTGTAAGTGTAACCGTTTTTCTTATTTTCTGTTAAGCAATCAATTTATACCCTTTATTTAAAAAAAAAAATCTTGCACCACAGTATCACACGAAACCAAGTTCAGCTACTGCCTTTATGCAAAAGATTTAAAAGAGAAAATGAGAAGAGTTAATAGAATAGAAATAGTTAATAGAAAAAAAAAAAACACTGGGTGTCCCACATACAGTTTAATATCAACAATGTGAAGCAACAAATTCAATTTCACAGAGAAAAACGTCAAAACAATTCATAACATCAGTTAAGTAAACAGAAAAACAGTTCAATGTCTGACATGACTCTTCCTTTTTACTTTTATAAAAAAAAAAAAAAAAAAAAAAATCTAATTTATTCTGTAAAATTGCTGTCCAGGTGATTTCTTGCATGTGCTTATTCACATACTTAGATGAGGGATGATCCAAGCAGGGATCACTTTGGGCCACCACTTCATTGTGAATGACTTTATGACGTTACTAAACGTCTATATTAGACTCTACTGGAAGAACAATTACAGACAGCTTTCACAGAAAGCCTTTCCTGAGGGATCACGTTAGAAAAGAAGCCACATGTATCCCCAAACATCACAACATCCTCTACTGTCCATCTCTGGAACAAGTCAATGTAAACTTAGACGTGTGTAGTGCACAACCAAACACTGGCCCAGAGGCCACAGCTGGAGACTTTGTGCTGGACTAGACCCAAAGGAAACATGGGTTCATGACACCGATAGATAAACCAGTTCAGTCCAGCTATGTTTCGGTTCAGATAGTCTCTCGGTGGCAGTATGTTATAGAATAACAGTTTTGTTTTGCAGCAGCAAATGGGCAGCTTATTGGGCTGAGCTCAAATATTCATCTTTAAGTGCTATGAAACCAAAAATCCCCAATAGCAATGGCTCCAGCGTTGTAATAAATAGGCAGCTCAAGGAGATGGCAAAACATTTGCAATAGTGTCTTTGGCACTCTGACTCAACCTTTCAGGAAACATGACCTCGTATTCAACAACCAAGTCCCCGCGGCGCTCTGGGGATTTCGGAAGAGGGAGACCCTCCCCAGTGACACGCCGTTTCATCCCGGGACGAATTATTTCCTGTGTAGTCAACTTAATTTTGCGACCATCCAGTGTTGGGACGTTGATCACGCAACCACAAAGTGCCTGAGAAAGTAGAGAAAAAAGGGATTAGAAAGATGCAAAGAGATAACAAATTTAGACTAAGAAACCTTAAAATCCCTGTCTTACCTCTTTGAGTGTAATTTTTGCAGGATATATAACATCTGATCCGTCTCGTTTGTACACGGGATGTGGTTTATCTTTCACCACAAACACTATGTCTGCAGGGATGTTTGTTGGCGTCTCATCACCTTCCCTGGGGAAAGTTATCTTGGTCCCTTCCTTCCAGCCTTTCTTCACCTCCACGGTAAGAATCTTGTCCTCAGTTCGCGTTGTTCTTCCGTCGGGGTTCAGGCGTTTGCGTGAGATCTTCATCTTCTTGGTGCAGCCAGTGAACACTTCATCTAGACTGACCCTCAGGTCGTGGGTCACCGGAGGGTCCTGTTTTTTCTCCAGTCTCCCGCCGTGACTGCGTGTGTTAAAGGAGCGGGGGAAACCGCCCATGCCACCCATGCCAAAACTGGCAAACGGGTCATCGGTTTCCATATCCTCATCCATGCCACCATTGCGTCCGAAAAAGTGTTCGAAAGGGTTCTGTCCTCCAAAAAACTCAGAAAACATTGCATGAGGATCGCCTTGGAAAGTGTAGGTGAAATTACCGCCAGCACCTCCACCGCCGGGGACGCCTCCCTTCAGTCCTGTGTATGACAAACACAGAGGTCACATAACAGAATTTATGACATTTACTGGTTGCAAAATCAACACTATATAGAGCAAAAAGTGTTCCAAATTTTAAAAATAATAACCTTTTGAAGATTTCACTGATCATTTGTTTTACCAAAGTAAAAGGAAACGTCTGTCTTATGTGAATTTTTCATCTAATTTTTTTTTTGTATTCATTTAAAATGCAATAAATCTGCTATTATTTTAATTTTCCAATCTGTTACACATCAGTTATTTTTTTTAAATTCATAATTTTATTTCAAAGCCAAATTATTTTAATCTTTTTAATTTTTTTATTTTTTTGATTATCTACGATAACATTATAAGGTGTCATATGGTCATGTTACAAATGCTTGCCTCTAAGATGTACCCCACTTACAGGGCATGTCACATTTCAATTACACTTGTTGAGGGTAAAGTAAAAAAAATAATAATAATAATTATACACTGTATTTTTGCAACAAATCGACATATGTGTGGAATTACTGAGGATAAGGATTTACACAAACTGAGAAAGTAAAAGTGATAGGTTGTGTCCTGTTCTCCCCTGCATTTTCTTTTGGAAAAGATACAAGTCTAGGGTTGCGTCCAAATTTCAAGAATGGGACTCAACCCAAGGGCGAGCTGGCACTAAACACAGAACTGCTGACAGCACTCAGACGCTCCGCCTCTTTCTACCACGTGACCACCAGAATATTCCAGCAAGAGCGCGCTTCCACAAAGCCCCAGTGAGGCAGCCAATCAGAAAGCAGCATGACAATCGTTTCTATTTACAGTAACTGTACAGACTTATTAACATTACAGTAGTTTCACTTATGGTTTTCGCTCAATCGAGAATATACTACAGTTATCTAATATATTCAATATCGTGCACGTTATGCAAAATCTCATACAGATTTAAAAAAAAAAAAAAATCCTAATCCAGTCAGTAAACTCGTATAATCGGATAATCTCTGAACACACACGGACACGACAGTTTAAGATGTGAACTGTTAATTTAACACGAATTGCTAAAAATGTCTAATCTGTGTCATCAGACATGTCAACGCTTTATAGAGTTAGAAGCACAAGTGACACACAAGCTTGCATCATTTTACTCACCTTCTTCACCGAATCGGTCGTAAACGTCTTTCTTCTTCGGGTCGCTCAGCACGTCGTACGCCTCCGCGATCTCCTTGAACTTGTCCTCGGCGCCGGGAGACTTGTTTTTGTCCGGATGGTACTTGAGCGCTTGTTTGCGGTACGCTTTCTTGATCTCGTCGTCAGATGCGCCTTTCTGGATCCCCAGCACACTGTAATAATCCTTCCCCATCTTCACCATTGAGAGTTTCTTTTCTGGTCGATATTCTTCAGAAGACAAACAGCGGGTTCAGAGAAAGTCCTGCTTGCGTCGAGGCGGTTGTTTATCCGTCGAGTTCAGTTCACAACAACTCTAAACAAATCTTTTCTAACAGCTCGTGGCCTGATTTCATCGGAGAGCTGTTGTCCCGTCCACCTGAGTGGTTCTCTGTGCCGCTGTGTGGCTCTGGTTCCGCCCTATTTGAAACGGCGAGGAAAGATCGAGAAGTTTCTCAAAGTCGCTGGCTGTTTTTCACACTCGAGCCACGTGGATGTGCTGCTGCTGTTGCTCCACCCGTAGAACTGCTGCTGGATAGAAACGGTCAATTCAACACGTAACTGTTAAAAAATAACAATAATAGTAATAATTTAAAAAACGGTAATAAACGTGTTTGCGTGACGTCACAACGGACGCTTCTCATTTAAATAGCCATTACAGCTCTGAGCGCGTGACCGTCCCTATCCAAAGATTATTTTAGTGCATACTTTTTTTGTCCATTAAATTTATTTATTTAGCTACTTATTACTCGTTATATGAATGCTTAGTTATAATATATTTAAAACTTTATTTGTGCGTATTTTACTTGCTTTTTTCTCCCTAAAAGGTTTGATGTCAAGTTAATTTGCCGAATACTAATTGTATTTGCAAAACTTTACAACTTAATTATATGTTTCTGAGCCTCTGTTTTGTCTTGTCCCTCATCAAGACAATTTGTGAGTGTGTGTATATATGGATTCAAACAACCGATCTATAATAGAGATCAGTGATTCAAACACATTTTCAGTTTGCTATGGACAACTATATATATATATATATATATATACTATGCATACAACTGTATAACTCTTTTATAACAAATAATCGTTGTGCTCACATTGCTGTTGTCATCATTTCCACCACACACAAGCGTTGTTTAGAACAATCAAGTGTTTTCTGCCGCATCAACACTAGGTGGCGCTCGTGTTGTTTATTTAACGCATCTTGGTTCTAATCAGTCTCTGATTGGTTGCTGATAAGGCGTCTCTGATAGGTCTCACCCAATGACGCGCTCGAGCGCAGATCTCCGTGTCTGTCTTCCGCTCTTCTTGATTGGGCCTCGCGCTCGTCTCTCACCTGACCTGGATAAGCCATTCAAACTGCAACAATGAAGCATTACGAGGTAAGACATTGTTACTGTTTTTTTAGATTTCATCAAATCGCATTAGCGTTCAGAGACGCTTTTCCTGATGCGCTTCAGATCGAGAAATGATCGTGCTGTGTGGAAATGAATGAACTGCATGCGTTTATAATGACACGACTGAGGCTGAAGATGAGAGAAACGCGCCACAGTGTGACAGCACTCGGCCTGAGAGGAAGAATAACGAATCAGACAAGAAACGCGTTAGATGACAGATTATACAGAGTCTCAAACAACCCCTGGCCCAGATTACAACACAATGTGCGCAATAGGAATCTCGCTTGCGACATAATGCGTCCTCGAGGGAAGTCTAAAAATCAACGGCCTTTCACAAACGAGATGTATTGTGAATGGGAACCTCGTGCACTTGACTGACTCATTCATTCAAGCCCAAGCACCATTAAGTTATGTTTTCTGACTGTGGGTGTCTGACTGTAGAGAATTAAATCACAGCTCTGCTCTCCATAAACCCGGAAGTAGTGGATGCTTCTGTGTTTAATTTACTATTAGTGCACATATAATCTGGCCAGTGAATATGACACGAATGGCTAAATGAATATGAGTAGTTTTTAAAGACATTGTACACGGTGATGCAACTCTCTTGGCTTGCTGAACATGTGGAACAGGTTCGGTCAAAGTCGCGTTGATAAGACTGACATGAGCTGTGTTTGAGATGATCACGAGAGGGCGCTAAGAGATTTCGGGTATAATTCAGAGCAGTAACTAATAGATTAAGAAATGAACTGAGAAAGATACAAAAACCGACGTTATTACGCATAATAATTAAAATACATACATGTCTACTACTAGCGAAGTGAACTCACGCGCTTCTTCAGACAAACAGGGATCCTGTCTCTAGTGCGGTATTTCTCTTAAAAGTAAACTTTAAAATAATGCATTCCACCCACTGATCTATTTTATAGATAATATAGATAGATCAGTGATTCCACCCAGGTCTCTCGGTTGGAGTTTCTCTCTTTGGCAGTGGGTATTTATTTCCTCCAGTATCATCCGCTCGTGCCTCCCTTGAGTTATTAATAATCTCTCTCCCCCTTAAAACAGCACGCGCTAACGACATTGCAAATATTAATGAATGACGATTTGTGCATTTGTCATGAAATGGCCTAATTGATATATTTCATTATTTGTTTATTATTCTGTTTAACAATTTTAGTCATGATTTAATTTTTTTTTTCATTCAATAAAACTGCAATTGTGTTATTTGGATTAGTTAAAAAAAATTAACAAAGAATGCAGCAAACTAACACAAAATTATCTGTCTTTGCCAATAAACACTTAATTATTATATTTGATATATATATATATATATATATATATATATATATATATATATATATATATATATATATATAAAATATTTGTATGTATATGCTCCCGGGTAATTTTTTTTTTTGAGAATAATTTTTACATAATGTCACTCTGTGTGTGTGATGTTGTTGGGTTTGTGTAAATATTGGTTGTCTCTACATGAGGAGATGGCTGGACTCTGTTACGTGTGTGTGAGTGTGTGTGTTGGGGCGAGCTATAATTAGCACATACTGGGATGACTGGTGAGGGGTCCTGTTTCCTCTGGAGGTTCAGAAGTAAAATCGAAAAAAAGAGAATAAAGTTAATGTGAGTGAGGGAATGAGATACCAGTTTTGTCGATTTGTTTACATGAGTTTTTAGGGGGTCTGGGGGACATATGTGTTGATGAATAACAAGAGGGGGACAACACAGACATGGGAGGGTCGAGTCAAAGAGAGAGAGAGAGAGAGGGGTGGGGGCACAGACAGAGAGATTTATTTCCACAGCTGACATTTAAGCTACCGTCCCACACTCGTTTTTGGAGGTGAGAGGGAGTAAGAGAGGAAAGAAGTGAAAGACTCAGAGAAAGTGGACAAATAAAACCGACAATATGGACACCTTGGCTTTAGAGGCCACGCAGCCCAAAAAGGCTCAGAACGGAGCCGTGTCACTCCTGCCCGGACCCCCCACCCCCGCCAAACGCAAACCTGCTAAAAAGACTAAGAAAGCTGTGGTCTTTTTCGAGGTGGAGATTCTGGACGCTAAGACGAAGGACAAGCTCTGCTTCCTGGACAAGGTACGAGAGATTTTACCCTCATTTTCATTTTCAAAATCATCTTACACTGACATTACATTCATTTAGCAGACGCTTTTATCTAAAGCAACTTACAGTGCATTCAGGTTCCAATTATTATTTTTTTAAACCATTTCACCATAGCATTAATACTCTATAGTAATTTTTAGTATTTATTAAAAAGTTTTTTTTATGTTTAAAGTTTCAGTAATTTTGCTGTGTTTTTGTTCGTTTTAATTAATTAATTATTTAGTACTTTGACTTCAAATAAATTAAAATTAGAAACAGTCTTGGCATCCACATGAAATAAAATACATTTAAAAAAAAAAAAAAAAATATTTCATGTTTAAATTGAGAAACTGAAATGTTTTTGCATCAGTTTTATTTAATAATGTGCTGCAGAGCAATTTATGAAAATTGCAATTAAAAAGCTCAATTGCGTTTAAAAAAGTGTGAATAACTTCAAAGAAATGTTTTTAACCTCAAGACAGTGTTGGTTATCAACTATCCATGTACAGAGACTGGCTGGTAACATTAGCTTCAAGTCCGTTCTCTCTTTAATAACTCTTGCTCATGTTCAAATGAAAGCACATGTTTTTCCCGCTGTAAGACGCTCATTCCTCGAGCGGTGCTATCTATAGAAACCCAGCGTTGTGGTGTTCTTCCTGTGAGGAGGTGCCTGTCCTGAATCCTCTAGAATCCCAGGATTATTGAGGATCGCACACGTATGTCCTCGGATTAGCCGCCGCTTCCCCTGTGATGTCACTCTGTTGTCATGACATCACAGAGGGAAAGATTCCTAGAGTAGCTCCAAACAACTGAAGATTTAAAGGATTTTGGAGGGAAAATGATTTATGACTTAAATTTATACTTGATGATAACGGTCACAGAAATTGCCATTGCATTTATTCATGATGCTTCTAAGTGTATTTTATTCGGAAGTTGTATTTTATGATGCATTGTAAAAAATAATAAATTGCAAAGTGTTAAATGCTATTTCAGCTTTTCTGCTTCAAAATATCTCTGTGATGATAGCTTTTTTATAGTGTTGAAATTAGCTTACACTTTTTTTTTTTTTGTCTTTTTTTTAAGATAAGTAAGTAGTCACATTTTATTATTTATTATTATATACGCTTCTCTCATATACAGTCCACAGAAAGAAACACACAATCATCAGATAAAGCAGTTTTTTTGAAGTCTCCTGGCTGTTTCGGGGACCTCTAAAGGTCTTCTGGGAGATCTGCTCAGTTGGCTGTGTTTGTGTTGGTGGGGTTGTTTGTTTGTTTGTTTGTTTGGTGTTTTGAGTCTGTCAGAACAGCTGCTGTACTAAAGCCACATCGCCTGGGGATTGTAGCTAAATTTACCCTCATCTCTCTCTCTCTCACACACACACACACACACACACACACGCTCTAAACGGGTGTCTGTGTGTTTGTTGATGGCAGGTTGAGCCCAATGCCACCATCGGGGAAATCAAGTCCATGTTCCACAAGAGTCGTGAGTATACCTGAGTCTCTGATCTTCTCTCAGCTAATGAAGCGGTGATATTTGATACGTTTAAGCTGTTCATAAGAGCCTAATTTAACAAGCTGATGTATTATTCATTTAGCGAGGGAAAGTCACTGGGAAAATGTGCTTCCTTGTTTTGAAAATAATGTCACGGTGAAAAGATTGTAATAAAATAGGTGAACCCTGAGATGTACACTACCATTCGAAAGGTCACCCCCATTTCAAATACATGCCATTTTTTTGGTAGAGATGCTAAAAATGTTAACAATATTTCATAGTATTACAGTTTTTTTTTTTTTTTTTGCTGAATTTTTTTATCAAATAATTGCAGCCTTGGTGAGCAGAAGACATTTTTGAAAAATATTAAAATGTCTTTACCAAAGCATTTGAACAAAAGTGTGTTTAAAGTGAGTGCGTGTGTATTTTCAGTACTGTAATTGTTTTCCTGTATTTCTTGTTTGTTTCAGACCCTCAGTGGTATCCGGCCCGGCAATCCATTCGTTTGGATCCCAGTACGTATTAAAATGTTAATATGAGTCCAATATCTGGACGCTATCTTCTGTAGGATTCATGCGGTGAAGTTCCAGCTGTTTCTTTAAGAGTCTGCAGGTTGTTTGTGCTGCAGGTCTCAGTTTTCTGATTAACAGCACAAATCGAAACATTATGGGTCTTGTGGTCCAGTTATTATCAATCTAGTGGAAGGAGTCACGTACACACTTAAGATCTCTCTGTTAGATGTCAGCAGCTTCTGTTGTTTGGTAGTGCTGATGTGTTGTGGGTTTGTTGTGCAGAGGGGAAATCACTGAAGGACGAGGACGTGCTGCAGCATCTGCCTGTGGGAACCACAGCCACCTTCTACTTCAGAGACCTGGGGGCCCAGATCAGCTGGGTCACGGTGAGAGACCACACACACACACACACACTCCACCAGATCAGCTGGGTCACGGTGAGAGACCACACACACACACACACACACACACACACACACTCCACCAGATCACCTGGGTCACGGTGAGAGACCCACACACACACACACACACACACACACACACACACACACACTCCACCAGATCACCTGGGTCACCGTGAGAGACCCCACACACACACACACACACACACACACACACACTCCACCAGATCACCTGGGTCACCGTGAGAGACCCCACACACACACACACACACACACACACACACACTCCACCAGATCACCTGGGTCACGGTGAGAGACCCCACACACACACACACACACACACACACACACTCACACACGCACGCTCACACACTCCACCAGATCAGCTGGGTCACGGTGAGAGACCACACACACACACACTCACACACACTCCACCAGATCAGCTGGGTCACGGTGAGAGACCACACACACACACACTCACACACACTCCACCAGATCAGCTGGGTCACGGTGAGAGACCCCACACACACACATTCTGCACATCACACACACATTCTCCACATCTCCTGCAAACAACAGGCTACAGAACAGAAGTCATTTATTTCCAGTGGAGATCAGTACCGAGTCTGAGTGCTGGTCATGCGTTTGGATAATTTTGGATCCAGTTTGAGTTTAGGTTACATTCATACATTTAAACCTTCGTGACTGGAACATGTGCAACCAGGTATGATGTATTCAAATCAAACTGAGCACGGGATGTGAGTTATCAGTATATTTCCACTTTAAAACGATCATGTAAATACTATTTCTGTGAAATGATGGTTAATGTATGGACTAATTATGACAGAAATAATTACTACTTTATCCCTAGAAAACCAATTTGTATTTTTTTTTTTGACGTTTTGATGTCATTATTGTATTTATGTACAATTTGCATGATAGCTAAACATGCTAACAACTTGTTAAACATGCTAGCGTTATGGTAGTAATGTTAATCATGCTAGTAACATGCAAGTAACTTGCTTGTGTAAGAAACATGTTAGCAACTTGCTAAACATGTTAGCATTATCCCAGTAATATGCTAATCATGCTTAAACATGTTAGCAACATGCTAGTCATGCTAGAAACAGCCTAGCAGGTACACTAGCATAGACTGTAATGCCTTGAAAACATTCCAACTTTAATCTTTAAAACCATTTTAACTTTCAAATTACTTCAAACTCAAAACTTTCAGACAGCAAGCTATAATTCAAACTACTTTAAATGTTCTGGCTAGGCTTTTTCAAGCCAACTTAAAGTCTGTCTTGTCTTTAGACTATACTGATCTAGTTTTAATATAAATCAAATCTCCAGTCTCTCTCATTCGCGGTGAATCCAAACACACGTTCGGTGCGCTTGGCATTGATTGCGTTATACGAGTGGAATATATTTGCAACACATCACATGATTAAACAGAGGCAGATTGATGTTCTGGAGATCATGTGACACGAGTGTTTTGATGTTTCCTGCTGCTCTCTGAGAAACTTCAGCGAGAGCTCTGTGAATAACGTCATAGTTGGACTCCGTTATGTGTATTAAATGTGCTTAATGTCAGTGTTTATCCGGCTGTGTTAATCTGTCTCTCTCAACCAGTGTGTTTAGTGTCTGTCACATTATCTCTGTGAGAGCATGAGATATTTATAACCTGGAAACATGAACGCAGAGGAGCTGAGCGCATTATAACGCTTCTGTCTCTCTCTCAGGTGTTTCTGACAGAGTACGCCGGCCCGCTGCTCATCTATCTCATGTTTTACTTCCGAGTGCCGTTTATTTATGCACCTAAATACGACTTCACCACCAGCAAACACTGGGTCGTACAGTGAGTACAGAAGCAGTATAACATGCTTTTCATTTAACGGTTTGTAACCGTGTCGAGGCAATAAAGAGACATCTTTGATGCTAATCATGACAAAAGTTAACCTTCTGTGTAAAGACAGTTTGTTTGGTGTCTCTTTCTGTAACATTTTACACAGTAAAGTGACTGACAGCTTCAGAGGGCTGATGGGTAATTGAGTGTTTGTATCTGTGTAGTTTGGCGTGCATGTGTCACTCCTTCCACTACGTGAAGAGACTCCTGGAAACACTGTTTGTCCATCGCTTCTCACACGGGACTATGCCTCTCCGCAACATCTTCAAGGTGAGAGAAAAGGCTTCTCGTAATGGATTTAACTAAGTAGATCTGTGCAAATGAATCATAAAAACTGACATCTTTCTTTAGATGTTTTATAGACTGTCAAATATAAATGCATCGTCAAAGAGGGAATTACTAATGACCAATGAAATCGTGCTTTATGCAAAACATGTGCTTTTATTCTTAAAATTGCTTTGAATTTGTTCCAGACAATAATAGACCGCACATAACCATAAAAAGAATTGATGGCTGTTTCTAAGAAACACTGTAGAAAGTGCTGGCTCTGGAAATGAGTCTTCCTGAAACTGCTATTATTCATGAGCACAAACGAGTCAATTAATCACGACTTGTCACATGGAGAGAGAAAAATATGTTAGAAATGTCAGCCACCCAGTCGCTTCTAAGACGTGATAAATGCAGATGGACCTTTGCAGTAATATTTCGGTGTGTGTTTTGCAGAACTGCACGTATTACTGGGGATTTGCAGCTTGGATGGCGTATTACATCAACCACCCGCTCTACACACCACCCAGTGAGTCCAACACATTCACACACTTTATCACAGGAATAAATGACGTTTTAAACTCTATTCAAATGCAAAAATGTGCTTTTATTCAATTGCAATACTATTTCACAATTATTATTTATTTTGCTGTTTGATCAAATAAAGTGAATCGACGACTTTCGAAAAGATCAGTTCAATTCAATACACTTTATTGTTCCCAGTGAGGAAATTTGTCTTGGACACTTGAGCCTGCAAACACATACACTGATCGAAATCACATTGCATAATAAAAATTCACACAAACAGGGGGTTACATGTATTCGCATGTTTAAGATTTGTTAAAGCGGTTGACAGAGTGTGTGTTCAGCTCATGTTTTGTGTTGTTTGTGTTGCAGCCTACGGAGAGCAGCAGATCCGACTGGCCCTGACCGTCTTCCTGGTAAGAGCTGTTTATACAGGATGATGAATTATGATAAAGATCAGGTCTAATGATCTCTTTACGGTCCCAGTTCTGTCAGATCGGAAACTTCTCCATCCACATTGCTCTGAGAAATCTCCGACCGCCCGGTACGATCCCACAGCCCAATCTGTAATTTACACTTAATCTGTGATTAGACTGCCAAAAGACCTGCTTTTATTCATCTTTCTGCAGGATCTAAGACCAGGAAGATCCCATACCCGACGAAAAACCCCTTTACTTGGATCTTCCTGCTGGTCTCCTGTCCCAACTACACGTATGAGGTCAGACACACTCCGCTGGAGACGACCGCTTTATCTGCTCTCTTGAGAGCTGATCTAGCTTCAGTGTTTCTTTTGTGTCCTGAAGAAGATCTTCAATCATTATGCTGAGATGCTCTTATTCTTTACGTTTATCATAACCCTTAGTACAAATGAAATCTCACAAGTCAAAGTTTGGTTCATAGACAAACTCAAAAAAGCGATGCTCAGAATCAGTCGATTATTTATTGTTAAGACAAACCTTTAAAGGGTCATGAATTCAGGAAATTCATATTACTCGCCTCAAAATGCAATCATTGTTTTTTTTTTAATGCATTGTGAAAATGCATGTTAAATATTATATGTGAATAATTATTGTCATGGTGTGTGTGTGTGTGTGTGTGTGTGTGTGTGTGTGCAGCTGGGCTCGTGGCTGGGCTTCACTCTGATGACCCAGTGTCTGCCCGTGGCCTTCTTCACGCTGGTGGGCTTCATTCAGATGACCGTGTGGGCGAAAGGAAAGCACCGCAGCTATCTGAAGGAGTTTCGTGACTACCCCACGCTCCGCTCACCCATCCTGCCCTTCATCCTGTAGGACAGAGTCACGCAGTGTTCCCCTCGTCTTTTTAACCTTTTCCTCTTCCCTCGTCCTCCCCTTCTCATCTCTTTTATACTGTGTCATGTCCCGCCTGCATTGGTTTCACATGCGTGTTTCCTGCGTTTGATCATCTCCTGGAGGATCTCCTGACTCTGAAGATTAAAGTCAGCTCCGATCCAGAACCTGCTGAAGCTTGGCTCTCGTGGCTCCACATCGCCCTCTGTGGGCTGGATGATGTCATCATCTGGGGACACCTCGAGAGCACGTCCGGATCACAATCCAGTCACCCAAAAGAAATAAGAACTTAGCAACAAAGAAAACAGAGCACATTTTAGGACCATGATCATGATTAAACACCCTTTCCTGTGTCTGGACAATGCAATCCCCCCCCCCCCCCCCCCCCCCGTAACATTAATGAAGGGAGATTGAAATGTCAATACCAATCCTTTAACTATCTTTAATAGTCATCTACTTACAGCAAAATCATTTCCCCCAGACATGGACGTTTCTTCATTAGATCCTTGTCATGTTACATCTCAAAGAGGTAGTTCACCTAAAATTTAAAGTCAATTCTTCATCATTTATTCACCCTCAAGTTGTTACAAACAAAAGAAGATATTTTGAAGAATTCAGTTGTCGGTAGCCATTGACTTCCATAGAATGTTTTCCCATAAAAGTCGATGGCTACCAGCAACTGTTTGATTACCTTAATTCTCCTCAATATCTTTTGTGTTCAACAGAAGAAACTCAAGGATTTTGAGTAATTTTTGGATGACCTACCCCTTTAAAAAGCTCTAAAGGGAACTGGTTTAACATGTATTTACAGTATTTCCTCCTCTGTATCTGGTTTGTGCTCCGCTGCTGGGAATCCTCCTGTATTTCGAGTGCACTACATGTACTGAGATCGCTGATATGCTCTGATAAAGTGACGGCTGTGACTTTAGTGAAGATGTCTAGTTCTGCTTGTCACTCAATAACTAAAACACTAACAACAGGACCTGAAGTAACCGCTGGAAGACAAGCGCCGCAGAGACACGTGTGCTGTGTGCGTCTCTTACATCTGAAGATGAAGGTAACCTGGCACAGACTGCAGAACTGTTTGTTGACCTAACAGTTTATATAAAATAAAAAACACTGTCATTGGCTTGTGCTCTGTCCGTTTACAGTCATAATGCATGTTGTGGAGTTCAAGAAAAGTGCTTAGCTTTTGATTGCATTCTGCTAAATTGGCTGTGCATCATAACACTGTTCAGTTCTTGGATAAAAGTCTTTGCTCTTATCCATCCGTGTGTGTTTTCCAGGTGTTAACTGTACACCATCTTTCATACACTTTTAAATATATTCATCATTCATAGAACATACACAGTATTTAAATTATAAAACCAATCAGTTAATATCAAAATATTTTTAATTTATTGCTCACTTTTTTTTGTTTTGTTCTAAATTAAGTAATTTCAGTTGTATTGTAATTATGTTAACATTTCCTTTATATGATATCCTGAACTAGTATATCTTTAAATAGTGCAAGTACATTATTACCACTTTTTCCACATTAAAAACATAGGGTCTCATTCATGAAACATTAGTAAATATACGAGTAAATATCTGAGTGATTTGCGCGTAAAGAGAACTTCCCGAAAACTCTTCTCCTGATTCACAAAAACTTCGTAAACGTCAGATGTGATAGTGAAATGTGTGTGTGTTAATGAATTCCAATCAGTCGTAAGTGGGACGCGCGTGCACGCTCACTCTCAATTACCATAAATCCCGCCCATTAAATCCGACTGACAACTACATATGAGCATCATATTTTGACACCAAACGAAGTATTTCAACATGTCTTCTTAAAAGCGACTGAAAAAGAAACATTTCTCAGCTGCAGAAATTGAAGTTTTATTATCAGAAGTTCATTCAAAACGCCACATTTTATTTTCAAGCGTACTACTGGTGTATCAGGTCCTAAAAAAGGAAGTTTGGCAGCATATTACAGATCCTATTAGCTACTGGCTCTCATAATAAAAGTTAAAAGAAAAACCGTATGTAATTAATATATATAATATTTTTTTCAAAATGCTGTGTAAATATGTACCCGATTAAGGTGAATTAAAATGCAGCCGTATTAATGAGCAAAACGTTCAGACGTTAAACGCACTATTTACGCGTGGCTGGGAGCAGGTGTAGATTTCTTTCGTACCAACTAACATTTGGAAAATACGAACGTTTTAATGAATCCGAAAATTTACGCCAAAACCACTTTACACGCGATTTACACAAAAATTCGTTCTGCTCGTGTTTCATGAATGAGACTCATTGTCTTTGAGTATTTTATTCTTAAAGTTGGATAACTGTTAAATAGTGAATTTTGGTACATATTTACACATACATAGATTTATAATACAATGTGTTATTAGTGCATTTATACTTCATAGTAGAGGCACACTAAATTATAGGTCTTTACTTAATACATTTTTACTCAATTTTTCATTAAAAACTAAATAGTTAATCCACTGAAATGTAAAGTGATCATAGTACACTTTAAAGTAATGCAATTATATGCTATTAAGTGTATTTATATTAGATGTACTGAAGTAGCACATTTGGGAAATATACTTCTAACTACTACATTACTAATATATTGAAATTAAATCAACTGAATTTAAACTTAACTATATAAACGTGTACTAACATTTGAACATTATTTTAAATCATTCAAAGTACACTTTTAAGGTAAAGAAAATGCTCCATTCACGTTTTGAGAGCTCACAAGATCATCTTTATTATTGAGAGCGCTGTATATTTATATATGTACACACAGAAGCAAGAGAAAACTGATGGAGAACTGAAGACGTTTATGCTGCTTCTGCCTCGATCCTCTTTTTCCTCAAGTTCAGTCTCCTCTCTCTCTCGTACTCTTTCATCCTCATCACATAACTGCAAAGAAGAAGAGAAAACACACTCATTTTGAGCAAGAAAATAAATAAATACTTTGTGCATAACTGGTGATCACCACAGTATGAAACATGATTTGATATGTTCATGATGGTTATGGACCTACTTTTACACCTCAAGACAGGGCTAAAAGAGATAATTCAATTAACATTTATCATGGTTTAATAATTCAAATATTTGAACTTTTAAGACTCGTTTTATTAAAATGTATAAATTATTACGCTTTGTGATGAAAGTAAGAAAGGATATATATTTATTCAGGGAAATGTTAAAGCTTTCTAAATCTTTGCTCATCTAAATAATTAATCCAGCAGAAATTACGATTTCATTTAAGATAAATTTAATGAGATTACTGTTGGCATGAAATATGCTTTCAATGTCAGATTGTAATGGATGAAATCATTAAAACATCCTGATGGAGAAAGCAGTGACACTTTCCACCAGGTGCAGTGAAACTGAACGAGTGCAGCTTCTCTTACTCCTGATGTTCACAGTAGTCCCAGTCGTGTCTCTCGTGTTTGCAGGCCAGGAAGTTGGGGAAATTGTCTCTCTTGCACTTGAGGAGTTTGAGCAGGTAGTGTGCGCAGTAATCCCGCTGCTCCACCGGCAGCATGGCCAGGTTCATCTGCTCCTGCGTCGCCACCATCTCTGATAAAAACAACACAGCGAACACAGGTTCAACAAGACACGGACTACAACCATACATCCGGTCCATCTCTGTGGTACTATTATATTACAGGGTCAACAAGATACGACAGCTCATATATATATATATATATATAGTCTTATATTTTACCTGATTATTGTCTGTTCAACAGCTAACCATATTTTAACCATGTTCATATTGGCTTTATACTTGTACTCTGCACAGTGACAATAAAGTTGTATCTAATCTAATCTTTTAACTGAATAAATGTTATTGTTTTCACAATAAACAGATTTATGGTGATTCTAAGCAATTGGAATGTGTATTTTGAACATATTAAAATAAATAAACAGAAACAAAAAAGTATGTTAAGTTTTATTTACTTTTAAATTCAGAAATATTGTGCTTTTCTTGCCTGTGGCATACATTTATGACAAATTAGCACCAGATTACTAGTTTATATTAAGACTGCAATGCAAGTGGGAGGAAGTTTGATGTTTTTAAGAAAAAGATCGATGCAATTTAAATACTTTTTTTAATAAACTGCTTAGATTAGCCTAAACAAGTTACCTTCATTCTATTTGTTTTCTTCAAAACCGGTCAGAAGTTTTTCAAATCAGTTATAAAGACACAGATTGGCCTGATTTAAGTCAATAACTCAATATCTTACTGCTGGTTAGTCTAAACAGTGCAAACATGGTGTCTGTGTTCATACACTGGCCCCTGAGTTATAGTGATCCCAGCCCTGCAAGAGCACAGGTGAGAACTGTCATGTAAACAGACCCTAAACAAACACATCTAGGCGCATGTTTGGTCGAAGCCTCTCGATTGGACCTGAAGTTCAAACTAAATCTGTTCAGTTTAGAGACTCAATCACGTGTGAGAGTGAGGGATGAAGTGTCACCTCTCTCTCTGCGCTCCGGGAAGCCCAGCTGCGGGTCATATTCAGACGGTTTCCTCGGGTCTGGCGTAGTGTCTCTTTCCGTGATGTAGCTCCGCACGAGGTGGGACCCCATTCTGGACGCAGAATATCACCGCTGCCTGCAAAAAAATGTGTAATGTCCAATCACTGACAATAATAGTTTAACTTATAATGGAGAAATCAAAACAAATCTGCACACTGCCATTCGGTCACCTCCAGAAAACTTCTGTTTCCGGTCTGCGCCGGAAGTAAACACGTGCAACGAGTGACACACCCCTAAAGGTCCTCGAGATGGATTACTCCGTACCGAATCGAGTCTCCATAAAGGCTGTCAGAATTTTAACTCAAAATCAATAAAATCAATCACTTATATTGCTGTTTCATAATTTCATGAATTAATTAGCTTTAGATTTTAATTTATATATCAACATAACATATTCTTCGCTTCTCTCATTTATAAAATTAAATAAAACCAGTTTAGTTCGATTAACAAATTTATGAACAATCAGGATAGTATATAAATAAAACTGACATATACTTATTTTTTTTCGCGCGGTGACAGCCAGCCAGAAATTAAAAAACTAACGGTCAGTCAACATGCCCTGATCCATTTCATTTATTTGATGGATTAATGTGTGTATTTATGATTATTAACAGACTAATAACATTGTCAGGTCTAGTTAAACAGAACTGGGTGTGGAAGTGAATGTTTTGTTTACTGATGGACTAAAACAACTGGATTCATGTAAACCTATACGCAAATTCTTCAGGTAAGTTAAGTTAGGCAGCTACAGTTACTTAAAATATTAAAGTTAACTGAACGTTTAGGCTAAGTTTGAAAATTGATTTTCTTGAGTAAGTGTCTTCTTCTAGAAAAAGGGAAATTAAAAGTTCTTTATTACTGTCGGGTACACATTTCACATTTCTGTAACTTATGTCATTACACCTGAGAAGAGATGATGCTGACCCTCAGAGGACCTCAGATGATGCTAACCCTGAATCAACAAACAGAACTAACAATTATTGCTACATGTGTGACTGTATCATATAATAACTTAATTAATAATATTGATAGTTCATCGTTTAGCTGACTACGTCTTGTATTATTATTATTATTTTTATTTTTTTCTAAAATCCTGTCAAATGTGCACAAACTACTAGCTACTACTAAATATTGTAGAAACATAATTTTCTGTAAAGTTGCTTTGTAACGATTTGTATTGTAAAAAGCGCTATACAAATAAACTTGAATTGAATTTAATTATCGCTGATAGACCAACGAGCAAATGTCTTGGCTTCTTTCAGATCTCAGGCACTGGGTCACAATCAACATCCTGGAAACAGGTCTGAAGGAATGATGACCAGGTTTTAAGTCACCATGATACTTATTTTTACATTATATAAGTGCACAACACAATATACAGTATATAAAAAAGGGTAAACCTGGGATCAAATAGATTTACGATTCATTTAAAAGTGGCTGCTATAGTTGATGCTGACCACTAGATGTCACTGGTAGGGTCTGTCTCTGAGGCTTTGAATCTTTTTTTGTAGAGTTAGGAAAAAGCCTCTAAAGCTTCACAGGGCTTCATCTGCCAATCTCTGTAGTCTGATGTTAAGACACATCAATGTGAAGCTGAGGGCTCTGACCTATCATAAATATGAGGAAAAGATACATATGGTCTGCTCAACATGAAAGGATTGGTGTACAACATCTGAACTTTGATTAGTGAGACATAAAATAAAATAAATACAATAAAACATTTAATCAAATATTTTAAAACCGCAAAAACAAAAATCTTACAATAATATAATACATTTGGCTTCTTCAGCTTAAAGCACAAACCAAGCCTGTATTTTTCAGATTGGCCCAGTAAATGTACAAGCACATTGTAGGGTAAACAAATAGAAAAATACAGAAAGGACATTTGTATTTGCATGTGTGTTCATGAACCAGGATTTTACCATTCTCTTCAAATTAGTCTCCAACCCACCATGGTGCAGTGGCTTTTTCAGGCACATACGCACTAACCACAGCAGTCTCTTTGCTTGCTCGGCGCTGTCTCTCAGCACTGGTCTCTTATAGCAAGCTTACAGGTCCTCCGACAGATCTCAGTCAGGTCTGCCGAGGTCTGGGACAGATATGCCAGGTCTACATCCTGAAAACACAAAGAAATGCACATTTAGTGATGCTTTCTTGTGGAAATGCATGTATACATAGGTTGTGTGTAAATTAGATTTCTCTCTCAGGTCGATAAAAATAGGCTAATAAATCATGGATTCACTTGTGTGTTTTGCGTCGCTGTTTACCTAATCTCCAGCGAAGGCTTTCTGCACACAATAAAGGAAAGCCCTGCTTGAGCACGCAGAGTAATGAAGCCACTGGCTTCTCCTGATGTATTTGCGGATACATCTTCCTGATGTATCGTATCTATAAGATAGATTTCTGTGTGCAAGGTTACAAACGTTTGTTCCTTTTCTTCATGTGTTTCTCAAAAATCCACTTGACCTGAACATGCAAGTATGCATCTGGGAAACTTGAAAATAATTTGAGTTTTATCAAGTCCATTTGGAAAAAGCACCAATAATGAACCCGGACCCAATCCTGTTTGGGTATCAGGTCGGACCTTGAGTTTTCAGATCAAAGTGGATCTGTGAGGACTTCTACCTTGGTGACGGCCGTTGAGTTGAGAAGGTCTGCATCTGTCGTCCTCCAGATCAATTAAGGTCATCGTTTTGCGGATAGCCTGCAGCACTGCCTCTGAACACAGAGCAGCCAAACCTGCTCCCACGTGCCTGTGTGTTTCAGCAAAGATCTACTATAATCAGAAACATCCAGTAATAAAATATCTGACATGACTTAGACCCTCCATCACAGTCATCATTCCCACCTGTTCCAGGTCCACATCGTCCAACAGTTTCATGTTGTGTGTGTGAATATATAGAATTTCTAGAAGTCAGAAGTCAGTTAGTTGCATTCTGTTGTAGAGTATTATAGGCTTCTGTGCCGTCAAGTGTGCGTATGTACCATTGATGAGAGAAGAAAGCTCCAGTCTCATTAGCAACAGCACTGGCCCCAGCGTCCTGCCAGGAAGACTGAGGAACAACAGTGAGTGGGAATGTGAGTAACCTTTATTTATAAATGAATGTAAAAAATGTAAATGTCTAGACAAGTACAAAAATGGAGAAACATGTTGTGAGATGTGTGTGGTGATTCTTGTCTTCACCCTGATGGCTGTGAACAGGCTCCAGCATCTCTTTAATCTGAGCCAGCTGTTTAAGACAAACCCGATGTCATTCAGACGCTCCTCCTCCTCATCCTGACACCATCAGCATATGACATCATGACGTGGTGCGGGCAGTGAAATAGAGAAACTGTACAGGTATGATGAAGTCACTCATACCTCTCGTTTGATTGGTTCTCCCTCACTGTGGATGATGTGAGGGGTGGGGTCTGTTTCTAATTCTTTAAACTCCACTGCTCTCATCTGACTGGGAAAATATCAGGATAATCTTAAAACAAACTACATTGTGAATTTGTAGTTGTCTCTTGCAGTGTTGGTAATCATAAACGAAAATTATTCTATTAAAATAGTGTCTGTTAATTGAGGTAAAGCAATCAAATTGTGAAAATAATATATATGTTAACTTGGGAACTAACTGAAAGCTATCAGCAGCAGATAAGTCCTCTATAGGTTGTTACAGATGACCCTGTTCATGTCGTCTGTGAGATCACTGCCTCCACTTCTGGTCTCAAACAACTTCAGTTCCTCCATTTTAACCTGTAACACTCATGCAGGGATCTACATGCACATGTTTGGGATACCTGTTTGAAACAATGATTACTTCTGCAGTTTGGTGCTGCTAGTGATATAAATTAAACACTGCAATTTCATCTCTCTATCACTTCCACACACAGATAGATTAACCGTGACAAGCACAGAACTGTTGTCCCATTGGTGGCTTCGTCCACGAGGACTTGATTCGGTCGAATCTTCTGCTTCAGAATAGCAGTGGAGAAATCCTTTTGACTGTTCAACACCCGCACACACATTATATCAACGCTCAATCCAATTTTCCACAACATTAATAATAAACAGTGAAGTACATGCACAGTTCTTCATAAAAGCCAAGTCAGCTTTTGTTTTGCTGCATCTTTCTTCAGAATGTATTTATATACACTCCAGAGATTTAGAAAATCACTGCATATAAATTTAATGATAGCCTGCATAGGAATTTTACACTAAAACAGCATCAAGACTGCATAAAACATGATGTATTTTTTAGCTTACAGTTACCTTCTAATGAACTTAAAATTTAATGAACATTCAAATTGAGCCATACTAAGGTTTAAAACCCATTTTATAATCGTAACTGAGTTTTAATGAGGGTGAAACATAAACACAGTTCTTGGTGGCACTATACTGTGAAAACAAACCCTATACACACACTGCTGTCTGGTCTCCTGGTCTCCACACACACACACAGTTAAACTCACTGTGAGGCTCCAGCGGCAGGCATTGTAGATCAGGCTAGAGGTGTTTATCTGAGGAAAAGAGCCTGTTCTGGGACAGAGATGATCCGAAATCAGCCTCCATGCCTCGAGAAGGTGTGTGTGGCAGCCTGCACTACTCCCTGGACGTCTGAAACCCATCCCCACACATATAAATATGATTCTGACACAACAACCCAAGTACGCAGACAGTGAGTATTTAGGAATCTTTTTCAGTTGTCCATTGTTTTCAAATGCATTTGCACTCTTTCCTGCCCAGGCATTGAAATTCCCAGCCAGCTCATTCCAGACACTCACAAACATTCGTAAATGTGCATTGATGCAGTCATCTGGAATGTCCTCTTTAATGCGAGTAATCAAAAAGACATACAGAAACAGTTCCTGTTCATTTCAAGAAACACATGGACATTCAATAACTTACACACTGATTGGACAATGCATTATTCTTCTCAAACCCTTTTTGAGTCACTCCCAGCATCTTCGTTCATCAAGATGGATGCTGGCCTCATGTTGTACCTTATGGCTGTAATGTAAACCTTTACCCTGATGGCATTGACTTTCGGATCCAAAACCAACCAACAGCTGTAGCTCCTTGTTTTTTGCTTTGAGATACTGATTTCTTGCAGTCTGTTAATGTATCTATTACAAAGACTTGTTGAGAACACAGAAAAATCCTTTTAGGTGTTCGTTGATATTCCACTTCATTAATAAGTCAAAGTAAAAAGAAATTCATCATGAAAGTCATAAACAGAGAAACAGAGGCATTATCAACGTTTCAATGAGCTCCAGCTTTTACTTTAGATCTAGTTAACGTCATAAAAATGAAGATCATGTTTTATAAACAAACATTCAACGAAATAAATAAATCAGGAGAGTTTGATGAATTCAAGGTGCTAAAATTGTCAGGCAGGACAGAGGTGTCTATAATCTGAACTCAGACTGACCTATAGTTTCTTCACAATGCACATGAACATGGTCCTGCCTGTCGTGACAGAATCAGTAAGAGCCCATTTACAAGTGATGGGTCAGTTTAACCTCACAAAATACACTGGAGCTAAAGGACAGCTTAACAAAGATCCAGTTTCCACATCCCTTCTCTCACACGTCAGTCTTGTAATCAGTTGAATGGACCCTTACATTATTATTTGATTGTTTTACACAAATTATTGTCTCAGTTCCCACGATATTCATCTGTTGGGCTGATGCATATATATTTCACAAATGGTAAAGTTCAAGAGCTGCATGGCTTCGGGGCTCTCTGTGCTTTTGAGGACATTCAGACACTTTCTTCAACTGCTGGTGAAGGAATAACGTCATTGCTTCACAACTTGGAAAACTGATATTTACAAAAGTTATGCTCAGTTTTCAGTGGTGATGATGGAGCCAGAAAGTCAAGCGGGCAAATCCCAGATTAAAGGAGTCAAAGTCCCCTTGAAGGAAGATTCTCGGTGAGATGCGCCCACTTGATTGTGTGCAGGAGATCTACAGAAACAGTTTTTAATTGTATTTCTTTCTGACATAAGGGTGCAAGAGACAAAAACACTGGAAGGAACAATAGACATTCAAGATCATTTCAGTATGTCAGGAAGAAATGGTTTAGTCTATCGCTGAGAGAAGACGAGGGCTTCAGTCAATCTCAAGAATTTACTTATTTAAAACTGTAGCCAGACAGGTTTCTTTTTTACATTGGAGCAACATTTTTAACAAAAAGTTCTCTGTGCAGTGGAGACCCTCCATCCTTTGGTTTCAATAGCAATCATGAAACCAGTGAGGTCACAAAAAAAAATATTTTCCGCCACTTACTGGCCTGGAAAAAAGAAAAAATCAACTTGATGAAATGAATTCAGGGTCAAGTGTCACAGTCCGAGCAGTGGTATCCATCAGAGCAGCGTTAACTGCACAGAACTGCAGTCATTTCAAAAAACGGTGACGCTTCTTCATTTTTTTTCTCCTTTCAGTCTTCCCAAACTTACTCCATTCTTCTACTCAGTTCAGTTCATTTTACTCACTTTTCCGTCCAAAGTTCTTTCCAATAGCTGCAGGATAACTGATTAAAAATATATATATACATTATTGTGTGAGGAAAACGAAAAGTCCTTCAGAGTCGTATTGAATGTCTTCAGGAATGTCTTCAGGAATATGCGTGTTCTGGGATGAGTAAATATTGTTTGGTATATGTACATGCAAGTTACTTTGTCATGTACAATAGCTCAAATATATGCGTGTGTGTGTGTGTATCAGCAGAAAGCTTCGTCCTCCTGGAAATGGGTCCTCTGCAGAACCTTCACGTGTCTTTCATAGATCTTTAGGGCGGGACCGAGTTTGATTGACAGGCCTGTCAGCACGTCATTCCTTTGCATCAGAAGGAGGGACTTCCCGTCGATCTCCTGTCAGGAACAAAGATTCAGTTATCTATAACACAGCTCGTCTCTTAAGTCCAGTGAAGTAGCGTCTGAACTGTTGAAGGGTCATGCGGTTGAGTTCAGCGCACCTGTGTCCTGAAGGCGAGCGCCTGCTCTGGAAATCCAGCCGCGGTGAAGTAACTGACCACGTCTGCTACAGTCCAGTCCACCGGGCTCATGCCCCCCGTCTCAAACTTCAGAAACCCACCTCTGAGACCGCACAGAAGAAAAATAATTCACATTTATTCATATAAAAAAATTCAAAGGTACACTGGAGACATCAAAAAACATTTCATATCGTGACTCAAAGACAACCCTCAATCTTCAGTTTTCATTTCTTTCATTATGACTCACTTCTGCCAATTCCTGTTAGAAGGTCAATGGGTGTTTTACAAAGCCTTTTCTCTCCGCACTACTCTCTCTCTCTCTCTCAGTCTGCTAGTACTCACATTCCTTCATTCATCCCTCGTTCTTCAGCCGCTCCTGGTGAGGCAGAGGGAGTCAGCAAACATGACGAGACTCCCACCTCCAGCTTACAGTCTGCACCTGACGGACAGACAACACACAGCTATATCACACTAAAATAACACACACAACTTCAATACGATTACACAGAATGACACAACCCTACCTTTCAGACTTTTTTGTTTAGTAAAGTCTGTTTAAAGTCTCTTAAAAATATATAGTCTAAACAGAAATGCTGTTAAATATAATTGAAATTTGAAGTCACTTTTTTTGTTTGTTTTAATATTCTTTGCAATTTATTCCTATGATCAAAGCTGTCACATGATACTTCAGAAATGTGGAAAACACTGCATGTATATATAAAAAACAAATCTGTAAAACATAATGGCCAGGCACACACTGCAAGTTTCATCAGTGAAAACCACACTTAAATGCTGGAGTGAGTAAACCATCGTTCCCTGAGTGTAGGGAACAGCAGTCACTTTCACATTTGTAACCATAGCAGGAGTGAAGAAGAAATTTAGCCATTTGATATCTGCCATTTGTTGGCTAAACTAAAGACTCTTCATGAGAATACCTCTGATAGACGTGATGTGTTCAGTTAACGCTCGAGAGACTGCTTTAGAGAGCGCTGTTGCCATGTGCTCTTATCTACAAGAGCTTACCCTATAAAGATAGGCACTTTATGAAGTTTTATATTTTTTATGTTTTTGTGCTTTTCCTTGTGTGTGTGTTTTTTTTCTATGAATATCTTGCAACAAAAAAGGTTAAGACTTCTTTCACTGTTATTTTCATGCATCTCACATACAGACGAAGACACATTTCAGATTCTGATCATTAACACATACACAAGAGACAGGGCACACTGGAGAAGCATTTGGACGTTTAAGTTTTTTGTGTATATATATATATATATATATATATATATATATATATATATATATATAAACTGGGTCGCTGGGTGGATCCGTAACAGCCACAGCATCAATGGCGGACTACATGCTTGTGTTCCTGCTGCAGAAGCTACTGAGTATCAGCTTTACTAACTTTCCTAGCTTTTCTTGTTGTTGTGTCGGGCTTGTATACAGTATGTAAGGTTTATGTGCTTGCTCCAAGTCTTCTCCATTTTTTGTGTTTCTCTGGCAGAATTACAGCGCCACATACTGGTCTGGACTGTATACTACATCGTTTGGAGTCAGTTTCAGTGGTTTCATGTGTACGCAGATATTTCTTGAGACGATGCACGTTTACAGAAGAACGAGGAAAAGAAAGATTGCATAGGGAAAGCTCTAGCTTCGTGTGGTTGAGGCCTGAGAGACACCAGTACATAAAGATATGGACACAGTTAATCAGAACGTAACCTAAATTTGTTCAAAGGACTTACAGTTTCTTAGAGGTATTGATGATGGAGCCTTTACGGTCTCTGACATCACAATCAGCTGATCCTAAAGGAGATAGAAACAGATGAACTCAGTAAGACTATATTAAAATAGAACACAAACAACACTCCCATTACACTTTTGTTTGCTGTTGAACACATTCGTTAAGCCAATAATTGATATGTCAGGCCACTCGGACAAACTGAGAGCAATGTTGTAATAGATCCACACTTCAGGAAGTCATTCTTTGAATGGCCTACATGTCTCTACACAATAAACTGGAACAGGAGAAAGACCTCAGATATTAAAACCGTCAGTAAACTGTAACATTACCTCAGTGCTGGGATGTAGCTGATCAGGAGCATCTGTGTTTTTCTCAGCATCCTCGGGCTCCACAGACACGGTCTGCTCTGAAAGTGTGTGTGTGTGTGTGTGTGAGAGAGAGAGAGAGAGAGAGAGTGGGGGGTTTTAATTTTAATACCATCATTTCTTGTCATGACACTAGACTTCAAACATAGACATTTGTCACACACAGAAACAATTCCCCATCTTCAGCTGAAATGCCATCTGGACGAAGTCTTGTTCTTAATGCTTTGGCATAGACGGATTTTTACAAACTTGATTAAAATGGGATTTTTGGAAATACATTCAGTCTGAAACTGTAGGTGTGATGTGGCACCAGATGTAGAGACAGCAGATATTGTCTGTCCAAACAAACAGATGTTTTCATCACGTACCCTGGGTATGGAGAACAAAGGTGATTTATGTGCAGTGTGAACAAACACCCCTCAAAAACACTCATAGTAATACTTTCATCCTCCATAGCGTTCAAATATTTAAAGACTTGCTCACAGGTATGTCCCCAGTTTCAGAGTTCTGCTCCATAATCCAGAAGGACTCCCCCTCTGGAGAAAGTATTGTCTGAATTTATAAAAAGCATGAGCAAAAAAATCTTCTGAATATATTTTTGATAAGGGCTGTATTAGGTCAACACTTCAATCTGAACAGAGCTGTGCATCAATAAATTCCACTTCCTGTCCCTCAGATTTAACTTCCTGTGAGTTGTGGCCAGAAGTGCCACCACACAAAGATGTCTGTTGGAAACACTGCATGTATATATAAAACAAAATTTCATACAAAATAATCAAGTTTCAGGAGTGAAAAACACATTTAAATGCTGGAGCGAGTCTCGTTGTTTGGTCTTAGCTCATAAAGATGTTTTTTTAATGTTTATGTTTTTTGTGCTTTCACTGTTATTTTCTTGCACCTCACATACAGACGAAGACACATTTCTGCAGCACGTTCAGATCTGTCATTAACAACTAGTCCTCCAGCTCCGTACACACTGCATTGAATATCTGCAAATGTGTTTGTCATGACCTTATTTAGTGAATTATGTGAGTTGTGGCCTGTTTAATTCAAATCCTAGCTCAAATTTAAAGGGAGCCCACACGTAAACACTTGAAGATCTGTTTTAACTGAGTAAAACAAAAGAAGATGGTGAGATTTCACAATTTATTCCCATTATATTCTTACATTGCTGTAAAAACGTCATTACAATATTGTTATGTATGGAAAGGAATGATGAATTTGGTTATTTTTGTGTTTTCGTCACCAGGGCTGGGCTTGCTTATTTAATTTTTAATAACAGAAAACCCAAAAGTTATATTTTTGGCGACAGTAAAGGCCTTTTCACACCAAGAGTGAAATGACTAAGCCTCAGGCTGAAGAAAATGCCTCTGCCACTGCACTTCCTCCCAGTTTCTCTCAGCACAGAGACAGGACAAGAGTCAGTGAGTCAACAGAAAAATATATGCATTGAATGAAAAAACTACACATATTTTCTTTACTAGTTACTTTTAAAAATTATCTGATTGCATAACTCACGTTACCCCAACACTGAAAACAAGAAACTAATAACTGTCCATGGGACAAAAAATGTAATGTAATATCTACACTCCATCATATTCATATTCTTATCTTATGTTAAGCATGTTTAGATGTTTTACTGGAAAAACCAGACAAAGAAACGGTTTCAGAGCACAAGTACCTTCACGTCCTCCCCCGTCTACTTCCTGTTGTAAGGAGCACTGGTCTGAGGTCAGCGGTGGGTCGGTGCCATTATCATTCTGCAGCTGGGTGTCAGGTGAGGCCTTGACACCTGCGGGACCTCCATCAGTGATGGGAACATCCTCCGCTGAGCCCACTGTGTCATGCTCCTCGCTCTCCTCCTCCGTCCTTTCTTCTGTCTTCACCTCCTCCTGACCAGCAGGAATAGACACAGCGTTTCTGAGAGCTCTAATGGACTTTAAACCAACATGATGGAGCATTGCGTTATATTTCAGATCTCAGTGACTGGAGTGGATTTGATCGTGACTGTACCTTACATCACAATAGCTGCAGATGTACGGGGAAGAAAAGAAAAGGAAAAAAAAACTGACTCTCCACGCTATTTGAAAAGGCCAAATATCGGCCAGTTTCTGTGCGTGTCCTCCGTCGAATTGCGTTTTTTTTTTTTTTTAGAACAACACAAACTACCCGAACACCTCCGCAGTCTCTTGCCTGGGATCTCGATTAGATCAGGACAGCGATTTGTCAAGTCTGTCGGGTTCATTATCAATTCGACCACAGTCTGTAAGTGAGCGGGACAGTGCTTGAGAAATCTGATCAACGCGGAGACGATAACAGCGCAAAAAAAAAAAAAAAAAAAAAAAAAAGAAGAAAAGAAGGAGGAAACGCGACGAACGCTCATCGCTCAAACTGAGTGGATGAGCCGCACGGAACGGAACTAAGAGGCTTATAGTGCGCGCTCCGCTTTGGCTCGTCATGCAGCGAATTTCCGCCATCGCTTTACCTCGTCTGACCGAAGTGTTGCACTGAGCGACGGCTCGCCCGAGAAAACAGACGCGAGCCTCGGGTCCCTCCCTCCGTTTTACATTTTCCGTGCGCGTCTAACTTAGACACCGCCTAGTGAAAGATATCCAGCACAACTTATAACGCAACAATAATCGTCGGCCCTGCCTGTGAAAGCCTAAGAGCGCTCTCGCGCAGTTCACGCAGACATCAGTGTTTTTCAGCACACGGTGCGCGTCTGGTTCTCGACGAGCGCGCTTTTGTGTAGTGGAGCAAGAGAAGCGACGGTGTCTCACGCACGCGGGGGCTGCCGAGCCCGAGCCCGCACCTTTTGTGAAGTGAATCAGGGCACGCAGACAGTTGCGTGTCTAGCGGAAAACACGACCGAGGTGTCACTTCTCCCACCGTTTGCACACAACACGACCTCACAACAAGCACAAAAACACGCTGTTTGCCGCAGACACACACAGTTGAGGTGTTCTGGCGCACAGTTGCACGCGAGAAAAGAGCGGAAATCGGATGGTGCGGGGATTTTTTTTTCTCCTGCTCTTTTTTTTTTCTTTCGCTTTTCTCACATCACGATCATTTATTTATACGGATACGCGGTGTAGCGCTGCGCGCTGCGCAGGACGTGTTGGAAATATTAAGTTACCTTCTTCGCGAGACGTCTGTCCTGCAGTGCGCTCTTCAGGAGCCGCGCGGACGGCTTGGCCGCCCACATCCCCCGCGCGGCAGCAGTGATGTGGCCCAGGCGGGTCCTGCGGAGTCGACCCCTCTCGATCTCGCGCTCCAGGACCACTTTAACCCGGTTGCGGGTCAGCTTCTCCCCGGGCATCCCTCGCTGCGTGCTGAGGTAGTCGAGGATCTCTTTGAGCCCCGGCGGCGCGTGGCCCCGTGTTGCGGCGGAGCCCCGGTGTCTCTCGGACAGACTTCGGACCGCAGAAACCAGCCTGTCGCCCAGATCAGCGCTGCTCTCATCCGGAGAGTCCGAGCAGCGCGTCCCGGAGCCCTTTGCCCCCTCCTTAAGTTTGGGTTTGGTGGACGCGGGGGGCTTGTTTCTCGGATGCGGACTGCCGGCGCTTGAGCAAGTTTTCTTTTCTTTCTCATCACCATCATCATCATCATCGCTGCCCTCGTGGCCGAGCGTCACGTCTCCTTCAGCCCGTCTGTTTGCAGCATCGCGGTGGAGAGAGGAGCCGGTTGCTCCCGCCTCGGCGACCGAGCTCTTGTCTCTCGATGCACTTGCCTTCACGCTCCCGGCGGAGTGGCCCGATGCGCCACAACTAACAAAACTGTTTCCGCTAGATTGTGGTAAAATCTGCTCTTCCTTTACAAGAGCGGAGGGCGAGGTTTGAGGCAGGGGGTCAGGACACGGGCTCGCCCCGGGTTCCTCGGGCTCCTTGTCCTCGCACTCCTCTTGGTCCGTGAGGCTGAGCGCGCTGTCGTTGTTATTGCATCTCGCGCGTTTGTCGTGTTCACCGAGCGGCTCGCAGCTGTCGGGGGTTTGCTCCGTTCTCTTTCTGCATTTCCTTTGCACTTTAGCAGCGTTCCTGTAGGAGATGGACCCCTTGTAGCTAACTTTCAGCACAGTTTGCTCTTGGATCAGTTTTTCTAGTTCAGCCCTGGTTTTGTCCGGGTCTGAGCCGTGTCTTCTTCGGACCATTCGGCAGATTCTTTCCAGGTCCGGTCGGGCTTTTCTCGAGCGCAGGGAGTCGATGGTTTCCAGGATCCATTCTCGGTATTTCGGCTCCGACATGTTGCAGCACTGGTTCCGTTGGCTTTGGCCGAGCGCCTCTCTCTCGCCTCCGAAGTGATCCGCTCCGAGCCCGGCTGGGAATGAAGCGGAAGCCTCGCTCTACGCCTGCGTTTACCCTCTATGTGCGCTTAAGGTGGACTACATTCCGAAGAGGAGCATCCGCTGCGCTCCGTGCTTATTTAAGGTGGTATTGTGGAGTTGCACGTTTTGCGCACCTCGTCGACGGGCTTTTGTTCACGCTCGCGATGCAGTGCTTTACATCTAACGCAACAGATTTATCATACACAGTCTCGATGCTAATTTAAATAACAGTTTAAAACGCGTCTGTGTTTGATGGTTGGATGACAGATATGGCTCGCTGGTCGATAGTAAACTGGATGAGTCTAGTCTTATTAACTCCTCGCGTCACTGCCAGCTCTAGATAACATCGAATCAAAAACATTATGAAAAATCTACAAGTAAGAATAGAACAGATCAGAAAAGTTTCAAAGTGCATCTATTATAAATCACACTGTTGTATTGATGAAAACTAAAAGATTTGGTTTATATTTCCGAATAAATCTGGCCTAAAATTAGCAGCGCAGTTTTAACAAGCAGTGTGAAGAAACTGAGTGAAGATGACCTTGAAAACCGCTTGTGTCATAGACTAAATGAGCAAAAAAAAAAAAAAAAAAAAAAAAATGGAAGCCATGTAGGAATATAGAGACATGATTTGAAGAATCATATTACAGCCATTTCCAAAATTCATACAGCTAGCCTATGTAGTTGGAGAAAGTTTATTACCTTCCACAAACAACAACATACCAAACAGTTATTTAATGATTCTGCTGAAATGTGAAATGATTAAGAAATGCAAAGCTATCTTACACGACCATACATCATGGTATACTTGACTTGTTTTGTTGGTTCTGGAGCAGAGAAATAGTCCTGTCTTCATTAATGGTGCTCATGTACAGTTATATAGATCTCAGTACAATGTTAGGTGTTTCCACTGTTACACAAAAAGGGACGTAAAAACTTTTGGTATTTATAGTAATACTTTATTGGAATGATTCTTGTGGTGCAAAATATCACAATTAACTTGAACCATGTCCTCAGGAGTAAGCACTGGTATCCACTGAGTTCACCTCCAGTTTAGGAGATATTTGCGTGTAAGAAATTCTCACCCAAAAAGGATCCAGATGCACTGCACCCATTCAGAGAGAAGACTTTGCCTGTTTAAAAATGCAGAAATGGAAGAATAAAGGGGGAAGAAATGCCGGAGAGCGCCGTCCACAAGGCTTTGTGTGCACCTTCATCAGGCTTTAGAAATGTATAACCCAATGAGAACCGTAACAAGTGTAATATTAACAATACTAAACAAACGAAACTAAAACATACATCCCCTCCTCTGCACGAAGGCTGTGGGCCCGTCGTCGTATCTGTCAGCTATCGTATAAATCCCTGGAGGATCTCATGGCACATTTCAGAGGTGAAAGTTCATCAGTGAATATTTTACCGAGCGCGGTGGACCTACAGCTGAAATAATAAGAGGTGCTCGTTTGATGAAATCATGGCTTCTTTCACTTTCTCATCCCTTCAGTGCATTGTTAAGAATAAAGAAACACATGACAGCATACAGGACCAAAAATATTTCGGTTATTACACAGGAATACATTTTTTTTTTCTTCATTTGTTCTTTTTTTTTCTATTTTTCAGTATGTTTGTTATGGTGACCTATGGAGAACTTGCACTCAAGATTAATAAACGATAACTAACCCCGTCTGTCTTTGTGCGGCAACAATTACACCCCATCAAACCCTTCATGATTAATATCACGTGAACAGATAAAAAAGAGAAAATTAGAAACATGGTAAAAACAGAGGAGATGATAAAGGCCTCACTGTTTGTCCCTGGAGGTCTTCTCTGCTCTCTTGCGCTGGTTTCTCTGCTGGAGGAAGGATCGGTTTTAAGATTCATGCACTCTTTCTCTCCACTTATATATTCCTCTCTCTCTCTCTCTCGCTCTGATTTCTATCTCGTATTAGAACTCGGCAAACTCTTTCGCACACTTCTCCGTGAACGACACGCGGATCTCTTCTTCCTCGTAGTCGTCGAAGTTGCTGGTGTCCCCGGGACCTCTGCATTTAGGCACAAACGGGGCCTCCACCTGAGAAATGCAAAGAAGAAGACACAATGTTTTTGCTCATCTTTGTCATAATTTCTGATCGATTAACCCTCAACATGCATTGTCAAATATTTTCCTTATGGCCTTATACAAGGTATTACATGATGCAAAACATATTTTTTTAAATATATACCAATGTATATTAATGTGAAGTAGATCACAAATGTTGCTTTTTGTTCAAATGATGTTATTGATAATGCAATTTAATTAGATATTAACATTAATTCAGAAATTTAAGAATGGAGTCCAAAGTTCTTCATATTAATTTCACACAATAACTTATATTAGATTATGTTAATTATATTAAATTGTATTATGAGGTTACAATGAATATGATATGCTTCTGTTGATCCAATACAACATTTGTCATAAATTATGCTTGATTTACCATTTTACAAAATGCTTTCACTGAAGATTAATGAAGAAAACGGAGTGAAAATATGTTTAAAATAGATACAGATGTATTTAAAAGTAAAATAGTTCACAGATGTTGATATTTGCTGTAAACCATACTCTTATTCTTATTGATACTCAGACAATTATTATTCTGAAGTATGACATAATAAAAATAAAATAGTTGCCTTTAAAAGTAATGTGTTACAATATTGCGTTACTCCATTAAAAAGTAGCTAAGTAAGTAACTTTGTTTTTAAGAAATGCATTACGTTACTTTGGCGTTACTGATTTCTCTCAACTCATGGACAAGAGAGCTGTCGGTCAGTGGTTTAATGGGAAAACAAAAACAAACAAACAACAAAAGTAACTTGTGTTGCACATTTGAAAAAGTAAGTGCTTTTTATTTTATCTCATAGAAAACGACTGAAGAAGATACTCTGCATGTTTGTGAAAGTTAGTGACTGCTCTTATGAATAGAGAAAACAGGAGGAAGTACCAGAGACGGGAGAAGCCACAGGATGACAGTGTGGAAATAGAAATAGATAAAGTGTCTACAACTCATTCAATTCCTAAAACGTGTGTGCCTTTGTAACCTTGAGCAGAAACATGGCAGATAAGACAAGTTCTTTAAAAAAACAGACAGCAGGTGTTTAACACAATGAGAGCAAGCGTTACGAAAGCTGATAAACAGCTGTGGAAAAGTAATGACGTATCAACAAGTCTTCTGTGCGCTCACTGGATGGCTTTGTTGTCTTCTTGCAACAGTGAAGACTTTTCTCCACAACATAACTCTCTTAACTCCTTGTTCATTTTAGTACTTCAATAGTTACTTGAATAGTAATCGGATTACATAACTCACGCTACTTGTGATGCTTTACTCCAGCACTGCTAGTGATAACACTAATGTCATCCAGGAGAATCTGAGCTCTTCCTGACTGAGCTTTGTGTGCAGACACTGAATATCAGTGTGTGTTTCTCACCCTCCGCTGGTAAATGGCGATCCAGTCAGTAGTTGAGAACCACTTGTGTCCTTTGATGTCGTTAACTCCGTTTTTAAGGTTTCCGTAGCGTTTGGTGAGGTCCACCTGCAGCAGGTTCCTCAGCAGGTCCTTCAGGTCGGAGCTGAAGTGAGACGGGAATCGTACCTGTGAGGAAAAACTGGGTTTAAACCAAACTAAACTCACGTGAGACCCTCAGATCCTGCAGAGACATCGGACTCATTTTCAGTCTGAAGGCTGTTGTTTTCTGATGTCCTGGTGAAATTACCTTTCCTGAGACTATCTTTTCGTAGATCTGAATGGGCTGATCGGCAAAAAAGGGAGGATAACCGGCAGCCATCTCATACATCAGCACACCCAGAGCCCACCAGTCCACAGCTTTATTATAACCCTACGAGAGAAAACACGTCAGGAAGAGTTAAAGCCTTCACACACTGCATGTTTCAGCAATAGAGCTACAACTGCATGCATTTATGACAAGAATCAAACGTCAGCGAGAGATCAGAAACCTCCAAGCTGGTTTAGATGTGCACTACCTGTCAAAAGATTCAAATAATTGCAAACTTTAATTTAAAATAATTGTCTTTTGCTCACCAAGGCTGCATTTATTTGATCTAAAATACAGTAAAAACAGTAATATTGTAAAATATTATTACAATTTTAAGTAGCTGTTTTCTATATAAATATGTTGTAAAATGTTATTTATTGCTATGATGCAATGCTGAATTCTGAGCATCATTCTTCCAGTCTGCAGTGCCACATGATCTTCAGAAATCATGAAAATATACTGATTTCTGATTATTATCAGTGCTGAAAACAGCTGTGCTCTTTCAGATTTTCCTGGAAGTCATGAAACACCAAAGATCAAAAGATTGGTGTAAGATTTAAAAAAAAGAAAAGAAAGAAATTAATACTTATTAAAATAAGTTTTCAAATAAATGCTGTTCTTTTGAACGTTCTATTCATCAAAGAATTACACTCATGTCATGAGACACTGAAGACACTGAAGACTGGAGTAATAATGCTAAAAATCCAGCTCTGATCACAGGAATAAAATGCATTTTACAATATATTCAAATAGAGAACAGTTATGTTAAATTGTAATATTTTTATCATATTTCTTGATGAGCAGAATAGACTACTTTCAAATAATCCAAAAGTTCAAATCTTAGTCTCTATTTAAATATCAAACTTCGCTTGTTCAGTCAGTCTGTCGAGCACAGAAAGCATCTGTCAGCTGAAAGCGTGTTTCATCATCAGACGCTTCATTAATTAGACTGGGACTGCAGTCGTCTAGCTGCGTTCACTGTAGCACTCCTCTGTCAGTTTGGAGAAACTAGGACAGCACGGCTCACCTTGCTGAGGATGATCTCTGGGGCCAGATACTCCGGGGTGCCACACAATGTCCACGTGCGACCCTTGACCCGCTTCGCAAAGCCAAAGTCTGTCACCTGAAACAAAAGTCCAGCAGATGAAGCTGTGGTACATGCACAGGACAAGCATGCCTTGAGCCAGATGGTACTATCAAATCAGCCATGAGGGGGCAGTGATGGAGAGAGTCTAGCTGCTTATATCACACACACACACACACACACACACACACACACACAGACACACACACACAGACACACAGACACACAGACACACAGACACACACACACACACACACACACACAGACACACACACACACTTTAGCTACAGATGCACTGCAAATGAATGGAGACCAAATCAGGGTATTAAAAAAAAAAAAACTTGTGGTGCAGATATGTTTATTGAGTTACAGTAAAATCACACTGAATTTGACGTTTCAGACATAACATCTGTCATCACTTGTGCTTGATTTATGCTCAACATGATTGTTAAGGGATCTTCTAAATGTACTATAGTAATAATGTGAATCGAACTATAATATATAGTGGATATTGACTATAATGTGGTCATTACCTGTATATAGCCCTGCTGATCGATGAGGAGGTTCTCTGGTTTAAGGTCTCTGTAGATCAGGTCGAGGGCATGCAGATATTCAAATGTCAAAACTATTTGTGAAGCATAAAACCGTGCATGGGGTTCACTACGCAAGAGAAAGACAACGAGAGAAAAAGAAAGAGAAACAGAGAGAAAAGATACTGTTACAGGAAAGTTGCTGAAAAATAACTCTTACAGTAGGACTAAAGTCATAGAACAGATCTAAGCAAATGTGTTTTGTATAAGAGCTGAAAAAAAAGTATATTTTTTCATCATTTAACACGAGATACAGAAAGGAAGAAGATGAAAACTCCAGCAGTATCAGTCGCTTTGATATTTCGTTGTTATCTGATGAAACAACATTCATGCATTTTTAAATGCAGCGCTACATGTTGATGCTGCTAAGTGGATTATTTTAGTACACCAGCAGATAAATATTAAGCATCGAGCATCTTTATACAGCCGAGATGAAACCACAGTCTCACATTATGTGCATTAACACAGCTCTCAGGACAAGCTTGGAAGTCATCTCTCGGTTCTGGTTCTGCTTGTTTTCTATCCTGTGTGTTTAGACAAAAATGAGCCAAAGAATACAAGTACAAAAACACAGACTGCTGGGACGACCTGTTTTTATTATTATCTCATTTCTATGTCAACTTCTTATATGAATATATAAAAAAAAATCTATTTAGCATATCAGCTAAATTACATACGATGATCAAACGCTGCATTTGGAATCAGGTTTTAAAGTGGCCTAAATAAAAAAGGTGAAGTCAGGTTTTCTTTCTTTTGCTTTTTTTGCAACAAGATTCAGTCTGTGACACAACAAATACATGAAATAAAATATAGAAGTATAAATTCTGCCTGTTTTCATTCTAAGCATTTAGTCTTTTGTGATTACAAGCCAGAAGTTCACACACTTCACAGACTTTATGTTTAAGGATATTAATATTAAAAATCGACTGAACCAGATAGTGAGGAAAAGTATGTCCATCATATATGTTAAACGTATGTTTAATAAACAGATCATAATTAAAATAAGTCATTTTTAAATCAAAATAAAACACTATTATTTGATTTGTTTACTGTACCTGCATGTCATGTGACCATTAACCAACCGTAAACATGCAAATCTGAAACTTATTTACTAAAATATTTATTTTAAAATCTCAGGCTACTTCAAGTAAATATATTTCACGACTGAATTACATATAAATAAGGACTAACATGAATGTGTGCATTTTAATGCAAAAAAGGTTTTTCAAAACAATAGTATTAAATGGACAAATAACCTTCTGAGTGATAATTCAAATAAAAATGTATGTATGTTTTAAGAATCTGTTTACATAATTCAGATACATGAAATCAGATACTACCCAGATCTGTATACTACTAAATATATACAGCTATTTGTGCTCGGTCTGTTACCCTCTGTTCACGGTTTCCTTCAGACACCAATAAAGCACATCTGTTGTGTAAATATATTCACCTGAATCTGCCGATTCTACGCAGGTGTGAAAACATCTCTCCTCCCTGAACGTACTGCATCACCATGTAGAGATTAGTGTTGTCCTAAAACAGACACACGTTATTAAAGGCGTCCCGTGCATGCATTGAGCTGTCCGTGTTTCCGACAGTATTCACCTTGAAGGAGTATTCCAGCCGCACTAGGAAGGGGAAGCTGACGGCCTGCAGAATCCGCTTCTCGTTGAGAGTGTGCTCGATCTGCTTCAGCTTCACAACCTGCAGAGAAACCATGAACGTCATGACATCAGCGGGTCTCACGGTGATGTCACGGCTCAGGCATTAGCCCCGCCCACCTTCTGTTTGTTGAGGATCTTCATGGCGTAGTGCTGCCCGGTCTCTCGGTGTCTGACCAGCATCACGCGACCGAACGAGCCCGTGCCCAGAGTCTTCAGGCGCTCGAAGTCCTCCAGACTCGCCGTGTTCTGAGGGACAGAAGAACCCTTAAAACACCCAACTACAGCTCGTCAGGACTGCTTTCCAAATACAGTTTCTAGTAGTGATGGGTGCTTTCAAACAGTGCTATTTTTCTATATTTGAGATACTATTATAGTTTTTGATAATATTTTGAATCAGAAAATATTTTGAATCAGTATTTTTATACATTTACATCATTTAAGTTTTAGTAACTTAGCTTTTTAGCATTTATTGTTGTTAAATGTCTATATAGTTATTTTATTTCAGTTTTAACTATTTTAGTGATAGTTAAATAGTTAATCAAGTTAAACGAAATGAAAATGTTGCCTTGCAAACTAGCTGAAATAAAATAAGTATTTTTATTTTTTATTGCAGTTCACATTTCATTCGTTTCAAGTAACGGAAATGTATTTTATGGTTTAAGTTTTAGTTAACTATAACTGCTTTTGTTGAGATTCATGGACATAACATCAGAATGATTACATATCAATCTCATTTGTGTAAGAAATCATCACATTTTTACAGCGTACAACTGCAGAAAAATCTGGACTTAATAAAAAACAATGCTGTGCAATCTCATAAACCCCATGAAGTGGATCTGTGCTACATTTATGTTATTAACATCCAACTGCTTGATTCACTTCATAAAAGCCTACTTTGAGAGTGTGGTGACAAACGCTTACACTGCATTATTTTCAATACATTTAATGCTAAGTTCAGTGCGGCGCAAATAGATGAGGTTTAGCTAGAATCTGGTGGCCATGACAAAATCACATGAAACAGTGATTCATTTTTGTAGAAATTGATTCAAAAAGCTTCATTTATTTAATCACTATTCTCTAGAGTATTTATGGTCAAAAGAGTCAAAAGGGTTTATCATCTCCCTGACAATTCTCAAGAGAGCTAGAAACTCTTTCAACGCTACTTGACTTATCCTAAATAAAAAAAAATAAAAATAAAATAAAAACATTGTTTTTCTCTTTATTTATGCCTTGCCTTTCTAGCTTGTACTCATTTGAACAATGCCTGAAACTAGGTATTACGAGCACTTCCTGTTTCTGTCTGCCTCTTGAAGAAGAATCTCTTTACGTATTCCCCAATTAGAAGTGGCTTTGGATAAAAAGTGTCTGCTAAATGACCAGGTGCCACTCATTTAATAAAACTCACGGTACACAGATCTATTAAATGAAAACCCAGACCTCACTTCTGTTTTCTCCTTCTCTTCTCGAATACTTCTAGTCATCTTACCTGTGCAGGATTCTCCCATTTCCTGAGGAAATCTTCTCTGGCGAAGGCCAAAAACTCTTTGACTGTGGGAAGAGACAGAAAGCACACTTAACTTTACAAGCATCGATGTCATATTTGTTTTCTAAGACCGCTGAATGATTCTGCTTGTGCACGATCTATTTTGAGGAACGTTTTGTTCTGTTTATTTCTCAGTCAACATCGCAATGCACCGCATGGTGTGTATTGATATATTTTCATTATAACAGACTATAGGAGCCATAATGGTTTGATGGATCAAATATGTTTCTCATTACAAAAATCGTAAAAAATGTAAGGTTAACATTTTATCTAAAGGTTAAATATATATATTTATTTCACATGTCAGGCATCAAAGGGTTAAACATGATCACATGCCAAACTCAGCAGTGCACAAAGGTTTACACATCAGTGCTTTCAATGCTTTGGTTAACTTCATGATACCCTCAATAACAGTGCAGTATCTCAGCTCGATTAATTTCAGCATTTTCAAATCCACTCCGCAAAATTTTCCCCCAAACTTGGTGCAGAAAAAATAAATAATAATAAGGCAAGCAAACAGAAAGACTGATTTAAAGGGAGTAGCACAACAAAGCCACAGCATCACATCAGGCCAGCTGCTGTTTTCCTCACGGGGTTAAACGCCTTCTGTCGAGCCACAAGTCAAACTTATTTATATAACGCTTTTCACAGTTCACATTGTTTCAGTGCAACTTTACAGAAACTGTTTCAAACGTGCATTTTTAAAGGGTGTTAACACCGATTTTGCACTGCCAAATGTATACTTTACACTGAGTTGTTTCAGACAAGCCAATCGTAAACCAAAGGATTCTTGCCTTGTTGAAGATGCATGTGTTTCATAGAGCCACAGAAACTTTCAAGCGCCAGCATTTGAAGGAAATGGTTCAAGACCGTGAGCAGTTTTTGTTCCTGTTTTGACACATTTCATACCGAAACAGGAAGGTTGGGTGGTACATATCGAAGGATCCATCTAAGATTAGTGTCTTAACATGAACACCATGGCCACTGGTTTAAATAACATCTGTGAGACACCATTAGATCCTTCAATATTCAAGAGTGCTTTTTATCGGACAGAAACGATGGAGTCAATACTTTTGGTTAGTTTTCCAAATAAGAAAGACTCTTTAAAAATGTCAAAGATTCATGCATTAACTACTGTGAATCTAACAAGATCATTATTAAATCAGACTCCTTCAGATTCATGGAACACTGTAAATATGAAAAATTACAACGTCATCCTGGGGTTTACACAAGTAAAGCGCGAAATCTCAAAACTTTAAATGGTAAAACCAGGGTTAGTATAAACAGTGTGAAGCGTGGGTCAGTTAATCCAGGGTTAAACAACTCCAAGTGTAAAAACCCAACAGTTGAGACACCAGCAAAGCCTTTACCATCACAGACACTGAGAAGGACACACAGTGGTCAATAATACAGTCGTTTTCAATGACAAGATTGTTAAATGGCTATATTTAGCCTTCACATTAGATCTCAGCATGTAGGTTTCGGTTCTCCCCGTTTTCTTCAGCCCTTCCACACATCTGTCATTCCCTATAGACCCACCAGACGTGCACAAATAGACCCTTTTCTATCTTTCGGCATGTTATATACAGGGTGCAGCATAGAAACGCGCGCGCAAAGCCCTCAAACGAGGCGCAGCTCGCGCTTATCAAAGCATCAACACATCGCTTGAGCCTGAGATCGCCATGACAGCATCAGCACCATCTCCGGTGAAGCCTGGCACATGCACGACCATACCCCCGAAGAGCATCCGAGGATCGCCATGATCGGAGATAAGGATGATGACTAAACGGAAAGACTGGGACGCGTTAAAGAAACCCACCGCTTTCCATCTCGTTGCCCCGTTTGGCGGCCGGCGTGTTGCCCATGACTCGGGCCCGTCAGGCGCTGGAGAGCCGCAGGGAGGGAGGGATGCTCTCACGCTCCGTTCGTGCGATTGACGTCCACCGACCGGCTCTGAATGTGAAAACGGGGGACGTTGACGCGTCCGATGGCTTCTCGGATAAACGGCGATCCCTTATGAATGCAGCAGCAGCAGCACCCGCGTTTAAAGGGCGGACAGGCCGCCAGCATCAAACCGGACTCGGGCGTCCTTTCCTGGCCTGGCTCTTCGCCGCTCCTCCGCGGCCCCGCAGTCCTGTCTGTCGCCTCCCCGCGGGGGTGTTCCGTGAGCGGCGCTCGCAAAGGGAATCGCGGCGGAAAAACACGAACGCAGCTGCGCTTCCCGTGGCCATCGACACTGACACCGCCCCCCCCCGGGCTGGCCCCGCCCACCGCGGCACCCCATTGGCCAGGAGGAAGAAGACGGACAGATGTGCGAATGATTGACACTTATGTAGCCGTTATCTCGATATCGAAACAAAACATGGCTCATTTTTTTTCATGTTCCCAACGGACGGACTGGATTCAAATTGCTACATTTTACTGTGGTATAATGTAAACATACAGTATGTTGTACGTGTATATCGCATATTTTAAGAAATTCAGCAAAAAAGCTAAAGGGCTACATACAAAACCTTACTTAATATAAATTCTTACTTCTTAAAGTCTAACTTGATCAGAGATGTAAAAAGCACTCAAAAATATACTCAAGTAAAAGTATAGATACTCAGTTAAAAGTAAAAGTATCTTGACAAAAACATACATGAATAAAAGTAAAAAATTTTTTTTTTTAAAAAGTACAACTTTAAATTGTACTCAAGTATTTAAAAAGTTGAAAGTAAAAATTTATTTTCACTTTAATTTCAAAGTTAAAATTATTTCTTATTTTAATTTAGTTTAATCTGAAAAATTAAACACTACACAAATATTCAAATAAGTACCTTACTATACAGGTCTATGTACTGAAACAAACTTGAACATTTAAAGATCCAACAAATTATAAAAACCATGAAAGTATTTCAATGAAATTAACACTTTAAGACAATTTGACATGATGTACTAAAATAACTGAAATTGAAATAAAAATGAATAGAGACCTAAAAAGCCACACACACTTACAGTATATACTAAAATCGAAGCAAAATTTAAATCAAAATGAAAAATTATATAAAGACATATAAAACTATAAAAGTACATCAGTGGAGTTTTAAAACACTCCCCGTCCTGTAAACTATAATAATCTTAAAAAAACAACAACTACATACTCAACCTTTTTTTCTAATTTTGTATTGTTTTATTTAAACGTTTTTCTTAACCTTCATCACCTGTCTCTTCTTCTAGAAGCACGAGATGCCAGTGTGTTTGGTTTGGTTGGTCTGTGCATATTTCCACAGGCCCAGATCAGAGGACAGAGAGTATGAGAGCAGAGGGAGGGATGGAGGGATGAAAGGAAGAGTAGTTGTCTGATGTGATGTGTGGATCAAAGGTGGAGCAGCCCAGATCTCTAACAGCTGCTGCTTAGCAACATCATAAAACACACACACACACCGTATAAAAGAGCCAGAAGATGGAGAGAACACCAAAGACAAAAGTCCAGTTTTATTAAACCCAAGAGTTTTCATAAACAAATATTACAAAAGGCAACAGAAGAACCAACTTGGATTCAGTTTAGAACCAAACGAAATCATTTTATAAACAATCTGACGTCCCAAGAAAACAGAAACAGAGCTGGAATTGTAATGCGTTTCAAAATATTAATCATTTCAGAGGAAAATATTCCCCAAAAAGTTGCTCTAATTTCTGACCATAAGGGATGAATTTCTCTGTCTTTTTTTTGGTAAATCCTATTATTCTCAGTGATAATCCTCATCAGTTATTTAATCAACACAGCAGTGATGAAAGGATACTTAACCAAACTTTATTTTTATATCATTATTATAAACAATTTTGCATTACAGTAATGAGAATGAGCAGTTTTTTTAGTTTTTAGGTTTTTTGATTTATGACAGTTTGGGGGAAAACATTTGTGAACAATGTCAAAACGTAAACGTACTAATCGTCCTGCAGTGCTTCCTTGTCTTTATGGAAAATATAATTTGTAAGAAAATGTGAACAGAACATGTTTTTATGGGATTCACCTCACCACAACCAGAAGAAAACAGTCCATGTCTGCTGGTGCTACTGTTGTTCAGGACAGGGAGCACAAGACATAGTCCCACGACTGCCCGAGCGCTTCAGGTGTGTGATCAGAGCAGTGCTAGAGGGCTGAGACCAGTGTGTGTGTGTGTGTGTGTGTGTGCATGTGTGTGTGTCCGATCTCAACTGTAAGAACATCAGGAGTATAAATACAAAATAACACATTTATTACTTTATGCATGAGGTCGTTGTTGTGTTCAGGCTCTATAAGCAGTCCATAGAGTTGTCAGGCATGAGTCCAAGGGGCGGGGCTTTGCCGGGCATGGAGATGGGCGGGAGCATGGCGTTGGGGGCGGGATCTACATTCTCCGAATCCTCCATCTTGTCCATAGTCGCTTCCCAGTTAATGTGGAAACGGGTCACGCGGGGGTTAGACGCCAAGATGTTCCTTTGCAGCTGCGAGGCGGGAACACATGAAAGTTCTAAATTAGAACCGTTTGGATTTGAATCTGTCAATGTTACATTGTAACGACTCAATGTTAACATTACTCTTCAAAATATAATATCATTTAACCTTGACCACTAGGTCCCATTAAAACATGTTTGTGAATGCATTAACTGACAATAAGCAAGACATTTGTTACACTATTTATTAATTCTGTCAATTTTAGTTATTAAAAATACAACATAAATAATGCATTCACAATAAATTAATAATTGATTTACAAACGTTGAATCAATTTGGATGAAAAATAAATGCTTTAGAAGTATTTTTAATTGATCATATAAACTAATGTATTAATCTAATGTTAACATTGAATCTTATTGTAATTGGTTAATTATATTATAATAGTTATTAACATTTATTTCAATAGTCATGACACCTCTATGCTCAAATCAAACTGCTTTATGTGTTGAATCAGAGTTTTAAATATTAAACATCTGAATATTCAGGTGGTTAAATATTCAAGTGGTTTAAGAATCTTGAGATTCGAAACAGAATAAATGCGTGGAAATATGGGATTCTGTAGCAAAGCACACAACGCCAGCGACCTGGATTCATTTCGCAGAGGTAATGAATGACAAACGATACTGGACTATAAACGGCAGCCACCTGCCTCTTTGTTCTGAGCGACATTGACACATTTCAAATGCAGCAGATCTGTGTTACACAAATACACTCTCAATATACAACATGCACAATGTCTACTGAGCGTCAATGGCCTTTCTGGCCTAAACACAGTTTCCCCTTATCTCTATTCCAATTCACCAGTCATATTTTCAGCGGACAATATAGGAGCAGGTACAGATCTCATTTTAACATGTGTTTATCAATCTGTGTCATCTGCGCTTAGGCTTTTTGTATTAAGCCAAGCATAAATACATGATGCAGCTTTGTTCATAATTATGCAACTGTTAGTTTAGACATTATTAAATTGTTTATTCAATGCAATAAGTGCATAATTGCATTATTTTGCACATTGTCCTCTGTCTACATATTTCTGCATACATTAACACTAAAATAAACTGTTGTTTGTTTTAATAAAATAGTTAAATTAAATTTAAGCTTTTTTTTTCTTCTGCTCTTTGTTAAAAAAAAGTGTTCAATAATTACCAATAAAGACTCATATTAAACATTATATCATGATAATTTTTTAGCTATATCGCCCAGCACTAGTGGCGTACCGTTAGTGAATGAAGCACAGCATGTGTATGACGTCTCACCTGTGTGTAGTTGGGTTTGACAGGTGGGTTTTCCCGTAGCTCAGGGTCTGTGTACTCATTGTTTACATAGTAACCGATGCGAATGAATTCCTGTCCGCGATATGTGCATGTGATCAGCACGACGGTCACGCCCACCGCATCGCTCTCAGGGATCAGCCCTGTGTTTGGAGCGTCCGCCTGTCAATCAAGTCAAAAGAGACAACAGAGAAATGTGACTAGAATGCTGTTTCCAAGTCATCTTTGTAGCTTGCAGGTTGTAAATGTTCTTGCATCTACGGATAACCCTTTGAATTTCATGACTTCGAACATTGTGTCCAGTGTGACACTTTTTCAGGAATGGAGATGAGATGAGGACACATCTTAAAGCAATTTGTGAACTTGACTTGAAATTTACATTTGTATTTTCTCCATTCATCTCTAGGTGGCAGTGCACTGCAATATATTCACTAAGATGGTATTATTTATTCGGGTTAGAAATGAGATTTGCAGCGAACCAGAATCATAACCCACCTGAAAGACAAACATGTGTCTGCCTGCAGGAACTGGGCCGACCAGAACCGAGTCCAGGACCTGGTCGTACTCCTCACTCTCAGCTGAGCCCACGTAGATGATCTTCCACTCCAGATCTGAGAGAGACAGAAACCCAGGGATAAGCATTTCTTTTTCTCACAGTAAAGTGACAGATGTACACCATACAGAAAGCATTTCATGCAAAATTAAGAGGATGCTATTTTACATGCTTGAAAAACTGAACATCCTTTGTATTTACCCGTATATTAGTATTTCAAGTTTCATATAATTAAATACCGATTAAATAAAAATGTCCTTTTATAAAATTTCGAGAAAACTGTGGAAACATGCCTAAGTAAAGTTTTCTTGATTCTTACGCCATGGTAACTATGCAATAAATATATGAATAAATAAATTCTTCATAATATATTTATTAGCAAAAAAAAAATATTGTATTACAGCCGACATGTATGAAATAAAACGAGTAAGATTTCCAATTAATCAGAGGAACATTATTCTAGAAAAATGCAAACAAAATTAAATAAAAAATACCCATACATTTATGAGTCTTAGTTTATTTGTGTTCGTTAATTAAAATAATGTATTTTAGGAGCAAAATCGCCAAAGCTCCTCACATAACATGATGTCACAAGAAATCTAACCAATCGGAGAAAGCAGACACATTGTTCACGCCCTGCTTCCGCTATCGGACTAATCAGGGAAGGAGGCAGAGTTGCCAGGTTATCAAAACAAAACCCGCCTAACTAGTCCAAAACAAGCCCTATACCTTTTCGATGGATCGCGTTCTTGCGGGATAAATTAAAATACACGTTTTCTTTTTTTTGGCGGGATTCCTTTACTAAAACTTGCATTTGTAAGGGCTAAATCACGTTATCGGGGTCGCGTAAACCCGAAGACAGGAAAAATAATCCGCGGTGTTAAAGTATACTTTTGTGCGGGAAAACCGCATACTTGGCAACACTGAAGGAAGAGGCGGCCTCGCGCTGTCATCGAGCTCCCCGCCGGCGCCAAAATATTAAGCGCGTAAACAATAACAGCTGACGAGAAGACTTTAATAACCATAAATATTCCCGTGATTCCTGACGATGTGTAAGATAATCACACAGTAAGACGCATTTAGTCTTCAGTATTAACCAAGCAACTGCAGAATACGTGATTAAAGTGTTAATTTGTGAAATCTCTCACCTTCAGGCAAATCCTCCATACATTCAAACGTGATTTCGAATTGAAACGGGTTCCCAAAGGGACTGGGATTATCCAGAACAGCCACGTTTAGCACCTGCACTTTAGCCATGGTGCCTCACAGGGTTTGAGCAACAGAAATCGGCCTTGTGTTTGTGGAAGAGAGCTCCTTGAAAAAACTGCCCAGGTCACTGTAAATCTGAAGTAACTAAATCCAAGTGTAAAGTCAGATCTTCTGAAGAACCAGATGAAGCGGTAGGGTTTTCTCTCGACAGGGTTAATTTTTACTTTATAAACTAATCAGATGCTCGCCATACATCCATTATATTTATTGCTGGAATATCCTGAATAACGTGTAATTTAGTGGAGGTTTTATGTAAACGCGGGTTTAAAGCACCAAATAAAAGAATAAAATTCGGTCTTTTCCACGGGATCCTGAAGGAAAAACGTCCTTAAATGGATCAAAGACTCCGATTGACAGCAGCAAGTGCTCTGTTCTTCTTCTTCTTCTTCTTCTAAGTTTTAGCGGCTTTTGGAGTCTAACTCATTGGTACATTATCGCCCCCTTCTGCTTCGGAGTGTGGATCACATAAAAGGTTAAAATAAAACTTCATATTTTCCTTACTAACACTTACATGCCACTCACATAAACACACACACAAAACACATCATACTGTAATTACCCATCAAATCCTGTTTAAGACTCCTGCTTCTCTTAAAAATGTCATCAATATTCTACTCTGTGTCCTGTTTACTGTGCTTAGTTATGCTTTTGATGCGATCTCCTGTGCCCCAATGTCCCTCGGTTTATTCTTCATTGCCTGTGTCTGTGCTTCATATCGATAACAAGTCATGATTATGTGCTCTGCTGACTCCTCTTCTTGACATCCCTCACACAATCCCGTCTGGTGCTTCCCTGTCATATTTAGCATTTTATTCAGTGAACAATGTCCCAACCTTAACCTTGCCACCACAGCATCTTCTCTCCTATTTCCCCTTCTATCCTCTTTAACATTTCTTTGAATTTAGTATATAAGTGCCTCCCTTTCGTCTCTCTATCCTACATCTCTATATATTTTTTCACCCATTATGCATTTAAAATTTAACATTATGCTTAACTTACAGTACATCTCTACGTTCTCTTTTGTTAGGGCCCTTTCAGCCAGGCTATGTGTCATCTCATTACTCCTAATCCCAACACATGCTGGGATAACCACATAAATCTGACCTGACATCTCTTATTAACTACTCTTGTGTTTAATTGCAGCACTTCATACAGGATACCTTGCCAAGTCTTTGAATGAAATTACCTTAAACTAGCTACAACTGATAAAGAGTCAGAACATTTCAGAACCTTTTTCCCGCCTTACCTTTTCCACCCATTGCAAAGCAATTTAATATTGCCATCACCTGTGCATACCTCAGGGATTCATGCACTTTGCATATTTATAATTATAAATAAATAAACACACATTTAACACACCTATATACTGTGCTCTAATCCTGTATCTATAAGAAAATTCAAGAGAGCCTAACTACATTCCCACATTTTCCACATTTTCTCATCTTGTCTTCTTCTCTGATCCCTTCAGTATAAACCTGCTCTCTGCTGTTTCCTGCTGGACTGGAGGAAATCTTCTCCTTTGGGTTTTACTGCAGCTGGCATCCAATCTCTTGCATTACTGCCACCTACTGTACTAAATTTACTTTACACAATATTCTATTGTTCAGGCAAGTTTCTTAAAAAACAAAAAACAAAAAAAACGATTAAATATTTCTTGCCTCTTTGTTTCTCTGCAAAATACTTTTACAATTTTTTTTTAACAGCAAATTTGTTTCTTCATGCCACTGTTGCTGCCATTTGTCCATTATTTTATTCCACACTATGCTCTTTTCAAATTATTTTTCTTTTGGCTGCCTTTTTGCTAGCTTGTCTGCCCTTTCATTGCCCAGATAACCTGAATAAGTCAAGAAGTTTTTTTTTTTTTTTTTTTTTTTTTTTTTTTATTAGTTTGGGAAAACCATAACATACAACATGTTATCAAGAAAGAAAAAAGTAAAAAAAGAAACAGAAAAAGATGGAAATACAAATTACAACAGACAAAACAATTGCCAGGGGGAGGAAAGTATTATACACGCATATATAACATCAAATAAACAAATTGTAAAATTTACAAATTTTCAAAGTTCTTACAGCTTTTTTGTTCACAGAGTTTCTGATACTGTCAATATAAATACATATTTCAGTTAACAAAACCATAAAATTGGGTTTTTTATTGCTAAATTTACATTTATGAATGTGAAATTTGGTCAACAGAATAAATAAATTAATTAAATAAAAGCACTGTTCTTTATCATCAGGATAGTCAGTTAAACCAAAAAGTATATTTTCCCATAACAGTGAAAAATGTTTTAAACACTGAATATTCTCCCTAATAAACTCTTGGACCTTACCCCATAGTGTAACTGAATATGCACAGTTCCAAAATAAGTGCATGGCAGTTTCCTCATATTCATTACAAAAAGTACAATTTATATTTATACCTTTTTTAAAATTTTGTAAGTAATGACTTGCTGGATAAAATCTATGAATAAGTTTATAAGAAACTTCTTTAATTTTATTTCTAAGATGATATTTTTGTGGTAATAACCACACTTTCCTCCAGCAAATAAAATTTCCATTTAATGAGGAGGCCCAGCGAGACAAGATATAAGGCACAGTAACAATTTCTTTTTGGAAAAGAGTACGAATAGCTCTATTATTACTCTTGGGGTATGATGAAAAACAAATTTTACCAACATAAGATTTAGTAACATCAAAAGATACTGAACCAGGAGAATGGTCTTTATCTATACCTCTAAATAGCATTTGTGTACCAGAAGGGATTGAACCAAAAACGATTGCAAATTCTTTTTGAGTGACTGGTATTTTATAATAAGAAAGGAATTCGTCATAAGAAAAGAGTGTTCCTTCTTTATTATATAACTGACTAATCAATTTAATATCGTTTTCAAACCAGTTCTTTAAAAAAAGAGATTTGTGTTTATAAAGAATGTTTCTGTCATTCCAGATGAAACAGCGATGCGGAGAAAAATTGTGCTTGTATATTAACGACCAAGATAAAAGCACTTGTTTGTGGAAAGCAGATAACTTAGCTGGAATTTTATCTACATTATAATTACACAACAAAAGAAAACTAAGACCACCAATATTTGAAAAAGCATAATGAGGGATAAAATTCCAAACAGAAGTGGGGTTTTTTAAGTGATGCTTAATCCAATTAATCTTAAAGGTATGGTTCATTGTGGTGAAATCTAGAAAATTAAGGCCACCATTCTCATATGAGTTCATAATTACAGTCTTTTTTACATAGTGTGTGCGATTTTTCCATAAGAAATCAAATAGTATTTTATCAATATTTTTACTAGTAAGGTTATCAAGATACAAAGATAAGGATGCATATGTTAGTCGGGCTATACCTTCAGCTTTAGTAAGAAGAACTCGTCCCTTTAAGGAGAGATCTCTTTGAAGCCAGAAATTAATTTTTTTTTTGGTTTTGTCTATTATGGGGTTGAAATTCAAAATGACCCACATGAATATTCCTCCCCTGCCTAACTGCTGTTGTATAAATAAATAAAAGATCATAGAGCAGGCTTTAATTAAAAAACTGTTGGCACCGCTTTCTACAATACACTCTACTGCTACCAAAATGGCCAATGAGTCTACAGCATATACACCTAAATAGTCTGATGTTATTTTACTAATATCCGTCTTATACCTTGGCACAGTTCTGGAGGAAATCTCTCCATAGTCAGGCATCAAACACAGTGAAGCAGATGCACAAGAATATGAAATGAAAACAAAAATGCTGTGCTAATACAGTTCAATCAACAATTATTTTATTAAAAAAGGAAGCAATGCAAATCAAAAGCAGTTCCACAGACACTTAATATCAGCATTATATGATGCAACCTCAACCCTTCAAAACAACAAGTGAGATTCATGATAACAGCTAAGGAAGGACATTGACATGCTGCTATAATGGAGCAACACATCCGAGGTTTGTTGTGCCATAGTATACATCCTCATATCACAATAAGTATGATTCCTTAAGATAATACAAGCAAAATCATGAGAAGAACAGATGAACCCTATTTCTCACAAATAAAATGTATTGTGTATGAGCATGACAGATCATTCCAGTTGTTCATGATAGGTCTTCCAGGATTCAGAACAACACAGTCCTCATTTCCACCAAAGTCATTTGGCTCACTCTCATCCCAAAACCTGAATAAAATGTGTCAGATGTGTCATTTCAGGTTTTACTCTTTCAGCAACTAACAACTGAGGAACATCACAAGCATTTCATGAGTCAACGATACTAACAGTCCCGCAAAGTTCAGAGAGTAAAGTAAAGTAGTACAGAAGACTGAGCAGAAGCAGAAGTGCAGAACAATAAAAGGGTGACGTTTTCTTTTAGTGTTTTTTAAACGGGAAGTTCCTTTAATTGTGGTTTATGTTGTGATTCTGTCTGTGGAAGAGCAGTCTTCAGAATTTTTTTTCTCTCTCAAAAATATATTTCTGTGCTTTTAGGACTTACCCTTGTTTCAGCGGTGAATTATCCACCCATTTCATGATGCCCTCGTCCTCTGTGTCTGACAAACCAATCCAAACACTCTCCGTGGCGAATGAAGATATGAACCTCTGTGTTAATGAAAACAGGAGTAAGTGTGATTGCTCTCATTCATTAACAAAAACCTCACCTTAACACAAACTCTTCTCTTCAAACCTGTTTCTCTTCAGTGTTGATAATGACCAGATCAGCCCCACGATCCCTGCAGTACTGTCTGCTGTCAGACCAGTTCTTCAACTCAGTGGACATGAAGAACAAACCTGAAACACGCAGATTTTCATACATAAAGACTTCTCAAAGCTATACAGAAATACGAAGGAAAAATTAAACAAAAACAGATTTGATCCAACCTTGTTTATCACCGAAAGACAAGATTCTGATGTGTTGCAGTATGACAGATATCAGCAGAAGAACACAAATGAGCCCGAGACCCACTGTGATCGACACCAAACATCTACTTCCTCCTGTCGAACACGACCAAAACACACACACACACACACACACACATATCAACTATAACAATTTGCTTATTAGACAACCCCTCAAATCAACATGTCAGTAAAGTGTATGTTTATTTATAATGACAAATAACTGGAATACGTATAAAGTGAAATATGCAAAAACACGTGCTGATGAAGTAAATAGAAAAAAATACTTACTGCATTTTTTGTGATTCTGTTTTTGAAGTTCAGATGTGTCCTTAACAATTTCATAAACATTATCCATTTCCATTAGACACTCGCTGACGCTCTTCACAGATGAGTTGTGATCCCTAGCAGCTATGTTGCCTAATGTTTTAAATCCCCTTAACCTACACAGGAAGTAACTTCACTCCCTAAACTGGTTACAAAACAATAAGATGCAGTGGCATGTGTTGTAACTATGGTTTCTATTGGGTGTCTATTTTCTTGTTTGAATAACCCACCAAGAAATGTATAATGTTCTAGGAATGTTTTCAGCGGCTAGTTTTATTTTAGTTCCCAGAATGTTCTACTAAAAGTTAGGATAACATTCTCTAAAAACATTCTAAAAATATCTATTGATAACATTGCTACAACATTATTCTCTAACATTCTAATAAAGCTTCCCATCACACTAGATGTGGACTGACATTGCTCAGATGTCAGATGTTCGTTGAAATTGAAAACCCAATCCGTTTGGTGTCAAACTCTCGCGTAAATAACTCCAAACACAGTATTACCAACTTCACTTATTATAAACAAGATTTATTTCTGTCCTAAATGTAAAAAGGTTCTTATTGAGATTAACAGAGGTGTTGATGGTTTATTGAAAATAATAGTTTAGCTTGATGTCACCATTAGGGTGATCAGTACTTAGGCAGTATGACTCTTTCAGTTACGGTTAATTTAACTGCTTTAGCTATATTTGTTACAGCGAAAACAGGGAGAGACAAATGTCATCAGGTGATGTTGGTTACTTACTAATATTAGGATAATATATTATATATATATTAGGATAATATATTTCCTCATGTAGTAATCTGGTCAGTATGTTTTATCTGGAGGTCTATGCTATGAATTAAATATTACTGACTATAGCAGATGCAATGTATAAGATCTTGCAAACTTATGTCATATTTCGTCTGTTCTTTTTAAATTACATTGTTAAAGAACCAGAGAAAGGTTAGACACTAGTGATGTGTCGTTCTTGAACGATTCGTTCAATTTGAACGAATCTTTAATGTGACTCGGGAAGAACGAGTCGTCTCGGGGAGTGATTCGTTCAGTCGCGCATGCGCATTATTCTATGGGTTCTGTTCTAGTAGTAGTAATTGACCTGTCAGTCAATGCAGTCTTGAGCCGGAAAGAGAATTGATTAGTTCATAGTTCGAGTCTATCGGGTTTTTGACTCGTTCCTCAGTCACGTGACAGCCCAATACGTTAAACCCAATGCAGCATGAGCCGGAAAGAGAATTGATTAGTTCATAGTTCGAGTCTATCGGGTTTTTGACTCGTTCCTCAATCACGTGACAGCCCAATACGTTAAACCCAATGCAGCATGAGCCGGAAAGAGAATTGATTAGTTCATAGTAGTGATGGCCGATTCGTGAACGAATCGTTCAATTTAACCGGTTCTTCTTAGTGAATCGGTTGAACCAGTTCACCAAATCGAACTGAATCGTTTGAAACGGTTCACGTCTCCAATAAGCATAAATCCACAAATTACTTAAGCTGTTAACTTTTTTTAACGTGACTGACACTCCCTCTGAGTCAGAATAAACCAATATCCCGGGGTAATCCATTTACTCAAACAGTACACTGAATGAAATGCTGTGAAGACCGAACTAAAGATGAACACCGAGCCGAGCCAGATAAAGAACAAACACGCCCACTGCTGGAGCAGTTCTCGTTCTCGAGTCAAGAACCGGTTGCTTCGGTTTTCGGATCACCAGTACACTCAACCGAGAATCGTTTCTGTCGGACGCGTCCGATTTGAGAACCGATGAGCTGATTCTCGTTCTCGAGTCAAGAACCGGTTGCTTCGGTTTTCGGATCACCAGTACACTCAACCGAGAATCGTTTCTGTCGGACGCGTCCGAATTGAGAACCGATGAACTGATGATACTGCGCACGCGCGATTCAGCGTGAAGCCAACTGACTCACAGCATGTCTGAACCGAAGGGATTCTTTCGGTGATTGATTCTGATTCTGTACTAGTAACGTTATGAGCGCGGGTATTTCGAGGGCTTCCCAGATAGCAAATTACATGTGGCCCAGATCTGGCCCACATCTTCCTAATTCTTCTGGCCCACATACCGCGCGGAATGACGGCGATGACTCAACCTGAGTCTGGCTGACATATGTCAGCCACAACTGAACCAGATCTGGGCCACATCTCAGAAATGGTGTGGGTGACATCTGGGCCAGATCTGGCCCTGTTTTGTCTGACAGAAGTCAGCCACAACTGTACCAGATCCATGCCGCATCTCACAAATGGCATGGGCGACACCTGGCCCAGATGTCAACCATGCCATTTCTGAGATGTGGCCCAGATCCGTCCCAGTTGTGGCTGACTTCTGGGTTAGATATGGCCCATATTTACCCTTTCTAGACACAAAAGAATATGTAATTCATCCAGAATAAAGAAAACACTCATGTAGTCTAAACTGCTTTATTAAAATATAAAAATTAGACAAATAAATATACATACATGAATACAACTGCATGTATAGATATAAAACAAATACATTTACATTATTACAAAATAAAAAATACAGATAAATATTTATAAATATAGTTAAATACACATTAAAATTACATTTACATTTAGCAGACACTTTTATCCAAAGCAACTTACAAATGAGGACAATGGAAGCAATCAAAATCAACAAAGGAGCAATGATATACAGGTGCTGGTCATATAATTAGAATATCATCAAAAAGTTGATTTATTTCACTAATTCCATTCAAAAAGTGAAACTTGTATATTATATTTATTCATTACACACAGACTGATATATTTCAAATGTTTATTTCTTTTAATTTTGACGTTTATAACTGACAGCTAAGGAGAATCCCAAATTCAGACGCGGCAGAGATGAGTGAGTATGAGAAACATTCAGATACACAGGCTGATTCAGTCTTCTGAATTGGGAGGAGCGAACATGCATTATGAACTTCTTTCAAATTAGAATCTGTTGGGGAGATAAAATGTGCAAGATAACGTATATGTACTAATAAAAACATCAAACAAAAAAAATGTATCTTTTACTCTCCAGTACTGAAAGCAGAACTGATAAGGGAGCCCTTGATACTAGCCGCATTTCCACTGTGGGGCCAGTGCGAGCCAGGGCTTAAAGCGGGCCGGGAGGGGCTCATAGCCCCGGGCCAGTAGCACCGAGGCCAGAATAGCGCAGGGTTTCCACAGTGGAGCTTGAAGCACCGCTGCACGTCACTAAAACACGCCCTTTACACGCCTCTCAGAACAACGTCATGCAAAATTAATCACACATAAACACACTTATTTCTATTTTATTTATTTTTAACGCTTATGAAAATAGCCTGCTTATTCAGTCGAGTCTGTTTCTGTTTATTAGCCACAGTATAGCTGTCATATTTATAATGAATGATAATATCTCTATTTTTATAAAAGCTCCCGAACAAAAAAAACATTATTAGGCTATATTGTTTTATGATAGGCAACGTGAGAAAAACTCTCGAGACGAGGCTTGTGACAGATAATATAAGTTACTTAATAAATACACGATTGTGATAGAGAATAAGAAGCTGACGTATTTCTTCAAGCGGTCTTATTTTACCATGTTTACTATGGTAATATGTTTAGCGTGCATATCTTTTTCATCGCTTATACATATTCCTGCCCTGTATGGTGATTATAATCCACATTGGATCAAGTTATTTCAAACACTCGCTGCTGACTGAAAGAGAGTTTTGTTTAAAAAAGTGTTTAATGCTGGTGTTAAAGCTGTTATCTTTCTGAAATGAACCTCAGCGCAGACTCTCTATTTTTATAAAAGCTCCCAAACAAAAATCATTATTATATTTTGATGATATGCAACGTGGAGCTAAACTCTTGAAACCAGACGACAGATAAAATGTTACTTTATAAATACACAATTGTGATAGAGAATAAGAAGCTTACGTCTGATTTCTCCAAGCAGTCATATTTAACATGTTTACTATGGTAACGTTAATGTTTAGCGTGCATAGTCTTTTACATCGCTTATAAATATTTCTGCCTTGTTTAGTGATTATAATCCACATCGGATCAAGTTATTTCAAACACTTGCTGCTAACTAAGAGTGAGTTTTGAGCTTAACTTATTTTAAAACGTCTTTAATGCTGGTGTTTAAGCTGTTATCTTTCTGAAATGATCTGCGCTGACGCTCTCTAGACACGGAGAAACTCCGCCTTTGTTCATAACCCCTCCTCTAGCCCCAGCTGGCCCGCTTTGGCCCAAGGTTTTCGTCGGGCCAAAAAACCCTGGCCGTTGGCCCCGAGGAAGCCCCGGCGAGGCACGATCAAGCCCCGGAAGTGACTGTGGAAACGCGACTGGCCCTGGCACGCACTAGCACGCCTGGTCCTAGCTCGCCAGTGGAAACACGGCTACTGTGACACAGCTCTTTCAAATTAACATTACCTTTTTTGCAGTGGCGGTAGTTTGTATGTCCATCTATAGTTGCCATCTTCTAAGGTCTTTTGAGTACTGGTATCATCTGAAGTCCTCACAAGTCCTGCAAGTCCTGTGCTGTGCAGTTTCTAATAACCCTGGGATGGACATTTGCAGAAACAGGAAGGCAAAGGGAGAAAGAATAGCATAGCTGCTGTTCATATCATTTCAGGCAATGTGCACTTTTTACTATTTCATCAATGGAGTACATTGAGTACTATTTTTAATCTAGTATGTTTAAACTGGAATAATGTTTCTAGATCCCTTAATAAACATATTATTTGTTGTCTGTTTTTGGGGAACGGACACAGTCTCTATAGAATGGACTGCATATGCCAGAGTAACATTTAATACATTTTAATAAAATTTAACTGGGAGGAACATCATAACTGTAATTTACACAACCATTTAAAGAGTTTGGGGTCTGTAAGATATTTTATGCCTTTATAAAAAATCTCTTATGCTCACCACGGCTCCATTTATTGAATCAAATTACAGTAAAATAGTAACACTGTGACTATTACAATACAAAACAACTCTTTTCTATGTGAATATTATGTTAAAATGTCATTTATTCCTTTGATCAAAGCTGAATTTTCAGCATCATTACTCCAGTCTTCAGTGTCACATCTTCAGAAATCATTCTAATATGATGATTTACTGCTCAAGGAACATTTCTGATTATGATCAATGTTAAAATACAGATGTGCTGAAATTGTTTTTTGTTGGATTCATTGTTACATAGACTCTAAACATTTTAATGTTAGTGTTACATGCATCAAATTGTTCAAAATCATCTGTTTCAACTAGTGTTCCTGTAGCTCAACTGGTAGAGCACTGTGCAAGCAAGCGCAAGATTCCCCGGGAACACATGATATGTAAAAATTGATAGCCTGAATGCACTGTAAGTCGCTTTGGATAAAAGCGTCTGCATAAATAAATGCAGGTCTTTTGAACTTTGTATTCATCTGTGAATCCTGAAAAATAAAATGCATCACGGTTTCCACACAAAAAATGAAGCAGCACAACTGTTTCAACGCTGATAATAAGTTTCTTGAGCAGCAAATAAGCATTTCTGAGGGATCCATGTGACACTGAAGACTGGAGGAATGATGCTGAAAATACAGCTGCACAGCTGCACATCACAGGAATAAATTAGTTTATAATGTATTCACATAGAAAACAGCTATTTTAAATTGTAATAATATTTCACAATATTACTCTTTTTACATATTTTAATCAAATAATTACTACAGAGGTGAGCAGAAGATAATCATTACAAATTGTATCAACTTCAAGCTTTTGAACACTAGTGTACTGTATATTTGAGGTTTGGCTTACTGTACTAGTCTTGTGGTCAATAGCATCTTGGAGATGTTGTCTTACAGTGTGTTCACTTCAGGCCATCAGCACTGAAGAATCTAGGAACAAAACAAGCAATTTGACACAGAGCCAACAATATTTAGTCTGCAGTTCCAGGTTTATTAGATGGAAACAAGCTAGAGCAGGTGAGATGCAAAAAATAAATAAATAAAATAACAGATTCATTGCGATATATGTTGTGAAAAAAATGCATATCAGATTACTTAACCTTTTCAGCGCTTCCTACATCTCTGTCAGCAGCTCCCTTCAGAAATATTGAAATCTTGGACACTCCCTTCTGTTGTAGAAGGATTATTTTGTTATTCTTGAAATCGCAGAACAGTTTTATGTTTACCATAAAAGATCAAAACAACTTTAGTTTTCTGCCAATTTTCGCGCTCCTTGATAACGTGACGTCATCGATAAACAGTAAAGTGTAAATTTTAAGGTTAAATAAATTAAGCAATTTCCAATCATCCATTGAAAGATTACCAACAAAACAGTAAAAAGCTATCATCTACAGATGAAGATTTGATTAAAAGCCCAAACTTTCATAAATAAGAGCACAATAAAGTTATCATACCTGACGATACGTCGTCTGAAAACGGAAGAAATGCTAACGGACTTTTTCGAAGACATTAAACCATTCCTATAAAGTAAATAAACAACAGAAGCGAGTCAAATACAAGTAAGAGAAGTGTCAACAACAGTTATAAGTAATATTTGTGTGATTTTATGGACTTAACTCACCTGAAAACAGTGAAATCAGCGAGAAACGGGGTGTTTCCTCGTGACATTTGCAGTGTTGCGCTCCGTTTCCATGGCAACTCCATCCGGTCCGCGCGCACGCCCATGAAAGCACGTCACGAATTAAAAGTCACACGCTTACGTCACATAAATAAACATATGAATAAACATATGCCCCTTATTTTTTTCTGTAAGAGGGGGCGCGGCCATTTGTAAATTTAATGTGTCTGGCTTTCGGTGTCATTCCAGCTATATTAGCTGTACAAACAGCTTGTTTTGCTGTTTACTGTTGCAAACTGCTGTATTATCATGTTATTTTTAATGTATTGTCTTAATTATGAACGTACTGGTTTGTAGTGCAAACAGTTTTACCGTTTACTGCACTTTGTTCTTCTTGTTATTTCCCTATAACCATGACCATAAGTCTCACACATTCACATACAATTTCTTGGTGGATAGAATTAGATCACTACATAATTCAAAATGTCATTCAATTATGATATTGCTAATTTAAAATTCATTTTGTAGTTCTATAGCCCAGTGCAAAATGCCAGGCCTGCACATAATAGTGGGACAAAGTGGCACTTTTATAGTTTAAGATTTTGTATTGTTGCTTTTACGAACACTCATATATATGTGTGTGTGTGTGTGTGCGTGTGTGTGTGTGTAAAAGGTGCATCTTGAAGAAATGTGAATATCATGAAAAAGTAAAAAAAATTTTTACTTTTTTTTATTAAAAAGTGAAATTTTTATATATTCTACAGATTCATAATTTTTTTTTTGATGATTAGAGCTTAATTTAATGAATGTAATTATTTCATTTAAAAGTTAAAAAGGAGTTAAACAAATATTATTTAATTATTTAAAATGATTTTTAAAGAAACTTTGTCCTGTGGTGTGACAGTACAGGTGTCACAATGGAGGACTTTTTTTTTTTTATCACACCAAAGGACGTTTCAGCCTTTTCTGTCAATTAATGACCTTGCTATTCCAAGCTAACCTGTCATTAGTGGCAAGCAAGACACATTTGCAAAATTTTCTAGGATTATGTAGCTTAACATGCACTTTTTAATTAAAAATATATATAATTTAGGGGTGTCATATTAATGCACAACAAAGCGTAAAACATTTGTAGTGGTTCCGAAAAAGTTCAAAGGACATGGTGTCACACCAGAGGACATGGTACAAAAATGTAAAAAAAAATCGAATAACATTGCAGCTTCATAACAGGTCCGTGTAGGTCAAATAAATGTGTGTATGTATTTATATTATGTGTCCTGAAATATTATGGGCGTCCAGTACTAAAAATAGTTTTAGAACCACTGACTGGTAAAGTAAGGTGATCTGCCAGGACGTGTCTTCAGAAAATGGCACATCTGGTCACCTGGTATAGGCCATATCTGGCCCACATACAACAAGCCAGAACTCAACCTAAAACCGGTTTGTCACACACGGGCCAGATCTGGCCCACACACAGCAAACCACGACTCAAATTAAAGCCGGTTTGTCGCACATGGGCCAGATCTGGCCCACACACAGCAAGCCACGACTCAAATTAAAGCCGGTTTGTCGCACACGGGCCAGATCTGGCCCACACACAGCAAGCCACGACTCAAATTAAAACCGGTTTGTCGCACACGGGCCAGATCTGGCCCACACACAGCAAGCCACAACTCAAATTAAAGCCGGTTTGTCGCACACGGGCCAGATCTGGCCCACACACAGCAAGCCACGACTCAAATTAAAGCCGGTTTGTCGCACACGGGCCAGATCTGGCCCACACACAGCAAGCCACGACTCAAACTAAAGCCGGTTTGTCGCACACGGGCCAGATCTGGCCCACACACAGCAAGCCACGACTCAAATTAAAGCCGGTTTGTCGCACACGGGCCAGATCTGGCCCACACACAGCAAGCCACGACTCAAATTAAAGCCGGTTTGTCGCACACGGGCCAGATCTGGCCCACACACAGCAAGCCACGACACAAACTAAAGCTGGTTTGTCACACACGGGCCAGATCTGGCCCACACACAGCAAGCCACGACTCAAACTAAAACCGGCTTGATGTGTGTGGGCCAGAGATGGCCCATATAACCTCTGCCGTTGCCAGAACTGAGCCAGATGTGCCATAGTTGGCCCAGATGAGGCCCGGATATGTATGCTATCTGGGTTGGATGAAGGGCAATCTGGCGAAACGTAAGTTCATTTAATAACAAATACATCGCAATGGATTATGTTTAGTAAGTGGATCATGGTTTCTGCGCTGATGACACCTAATTTATTTACTTTATATCTTCAAGACTTAAATCCTCATATGCACATTATTGCTGTTACTGTATTTAGGTGTTGTTGCAAAACTCAAATGTAAACTTTTCATGATTATGAGGTTTTAACTGACTAAAGTTATGATTACTGACTTTATATATTTGAATGTTTGATAGACGTGACGCCATTACGTCATCGCCAATGACGTCATTACGTCGAGCGTGAAAGAACCGATGAACCGGTTTTTTCAACCGGTTTATTGAATCGAACCGTCCGAAAGAACTGGTTCGCGGAAAAGAATCGAACTTCCCATCACTAGTTCATAGTTCGAGTCTATCGGGTTTTTGACTCGTTCCTCAATCACGTGACAGCCCAATACGTTAAACCCAATGCAGCATGAGCCGGAAAGAGAATTGATTAGTTCATCTCATGAGTCTTCGGGTCGAGTCGTTCCTTAATCACGTGACAGACCCATACGCTAAAACCATAGACACTGACAGTAAAAGAATGCAGATAATTGAATAGTTCATCTTTCGGTTCTTCTGGTTTTTCGTTCTTTTGTACTGTGTGACAACATTGGCTAGAGTAATTAGTTCATTTACAACTTTCCTTACAAAATGGGTGCGTAGTACTTATTTATTATTAGTATTATTTACTCTTACAGTAACGTGATGCATTTCTGGTTTCAAATTGTTGTTTTTAATTTCTGTCATGGTGGTACTTTTCCATAACACTGAATGTGGAAATAAAGAGTTGGTTATGCTTAAAATGTTGATCTTTTTTTCTGTCTGTTTGTTTGTTTTTGTTTAGTTGTGCAGTTATTAAATCAGATTGTCTGTGTAAACCATACTTTTGTAACATATGACACTTTATAAACATTAAAAACACTGTACATACGTTTGAATAGTTGTTTATTGTTTATTACAGAAAAGCTTTGTAACAAAGAGGACAACTATTCCAAAATAAATTAAAATAATAAAAATGTAAATAATTAAAAATGAAATTAAAATTAAAAGATAATAAAGCCACAGGGTCTAATAACCTTAACAAATGAACTTTAAAAGTACAATATAAAAAAAAGAAAAACTAAATATTGCACAACAAGCTATTCCCAAAATAATTTTAAACCATTTGAATAAAAAATAAATGAAAATTAAGAGATACTAAAGCTACGGAGCCTTATAACAATAACAAATTACCTTTTAGAATCACAACAACAAAAATATTGCACAACAAGCTAGTCTTTTTCTAAGTAAATAAAAATAAATAAGCTTTAAAATAAATAACACACTGTGGCTATATTTTTAGGACTTGCTTTAAGGCATGTTTACATTATAAAAAAAAAAAACAAGCTCCCTGACCTTGGATGGGCTGAGTCTGTGAGTTCTTCTGTCTGAGATAATCTGCCCAGTTTTAGAAAAAAAAATTCAGATGGCACGGATGTGGCCACAATGCAAAGTCTTGTCTTTGTGACTTCAGAAAGGCTCTGGTGAACATCTCCTCCACCAGGCCAGAGGGTCTGATGTGTGGGGTAAGAGTGGCTCTGCAAGGTTGGCCATCATAGCATCTGAGGTCTTAGAAGAGGTAGCAGAAGGCCTCAAGCTTGCTACCCTCTCGTCAAAGTCTTCCCAAAACATGGCCCCTGCACTGGCAGTGCACCAGGATCTGAAACTCCTCACTCTGAGCTGGGTTAAAACTGTTAAAGCTGAAGTTATCATAACCTTAATGTCTTTAACATTTGTCTTTAACATTAATAATTCAAATTCAAAATGTTATTTGCTTTTAATGTATGTCATCATGTCCTTTTTTGAGCAATCTTCTTATACATATATCACACCAATATGTCAAGTCCTAGGAAAAGCAATTATTATACCAGCAAACTCAAAATTGGAGTAAAAATGAACAAACTAGTCTATAAATACTTTTTATTGTAAGCTTGGATTATTATATTATTATATAGCCTAGTGTTTATTTACCGATAGACAGTCAAGAAGACAAATTAATCAAAATGTTATTTATAACAGGGTTTTATTTATTTATAAAATAATAACAAACCACAGATCCTCAACAAACAGTAACAAAAACACGGTGACAGAAATGTCAGAAATAGCGCATGGGGCTGTCACGTGATTAAGGAACGAGTCAAACTCGACCCGAAAGACTCATGAGATGAACTAATCAATTCTCTTTCCGGCTCAAGACCGCGTTAGTTTTGCTTATGGGGCTGTCACGTGATTAAGGAACGAGTCAAACTCGACCCGAAAGACTCGTGAGATGAACTAATCAATTCTCTTTCCGGCTCAAGACCGCGTTAGTTTTGCGTATGGGGCTGTCACGTGATTAAGGAATGACTTAAACCCGAAGACTTCTTGTCAGATGAGAGGTGAGATGAGCTGATGTGTGTGGGCCAAGCTGGCGTAGTGATAAGGCGTTTTTCTTGAGTGGAGGTACGGCAACGTGTTTTCTTGCAAAAATTATGTATGTAGTGCATATTTTCCCCCAATTATAAATTGAATAATTTATGGATTCGTTACAATAACATAGAAAGACGATTTGAACATACAAAACAGAACTTTATCGCTGTCGTCGAACAATTCTGAAAAATTAGCTTGCAAAAGGTCTGCTAGCAAAATGTCGGTCAAAAAGCAGATGTCTGCGCTGGAAGGGATGGAAGTGGACCACGCTAAAGAAAAGCGAAAAATTGAGGAAACTCATTCATACGCCTGTAAAGTTGGAGGAAGATGTGAATCTTCTCCTAGTACACCAAGTAATTACCCCTGCACCGAAAAAAACAAAAAATGTCGACCCAGCCGCGGCTTCAGAGCCAAGCTTAATGGAAGTCCAGAACAACATTATTCAGATTCTTTCAGAAAAAAATCAATAACCGAGCTGACCACCTGGAAATAATGATAAAGAACAACTCCAAAGAAATTGAGAGCATCTGCGAAAGTTTAAACTCGATTCATTCTGATGTTATGGGTCTGAAAAATGAAAATGAAAGAATGAAAAAAGAAAATATGGAAATGAAGAAAAAAGCTGCAGAACTGGAACGGCGGATGAACGACCAGGAACGATACAGCCGTAGGTGGTGCCTGCGACTTCATGGGGTGGCTGAAAACTCCTCGGAAAAGGTGAAGGAGAGAGTGAAGGAGATCTGCAGAGCTGTGGTCCCAGAGGAGCAGAGGAACGAAGTGACGGCGGCGTTGGACATCGTACACCGACTCGGCCGACTCAGAGCCGCGGAGGATCAGCGGGGGAATCCACGGCCGATCATCATCAGATTTATTTCAAGAACGGCGAGGGATCTCATTTGGAAACACGCCAGGCAGAGTCCCTTTCTGCAAACTCGAGGCTTACACTTCAAGGAGGATCTCACAGCCGCAGACAAGGAAGCAAGGAGTCGATTGTGGCCCGCGGTGGACCAAGCCAGAAAAGAAGGCAAAGCCGCTTATTTCAGCGGGGCAAGAGCGTTCATCGATGGCAGAGAAATACGTCCAACTTAGATGTAGTCTATAACAGGTAGTTCGTTTTGAAAATGTTTACATTTTGTTTATAAAGTTTTTCAGCTTTATCTTTTGTCGTGATAAAGAAAAGCTTTACGGGGACTTTAGAGTTTGATAAATAATTCCAGAGTGTAATATGTCTATTTAACCCAAATGTGAAAATAGGATGGTTTATGCAAAAGTTCAATTTAGTTATGCAAGAAACCTATAGCTAGAAAACACTAAAGTTAAACAAGTACTTTTGTCTTTTTTTTCTGGATGTCTCTTTGTGTTTGTTCTGTCAATGCCAGAGGTCTAAGAGATTTACTTAGAAGGAAAGCTTTTTTTTTGTACTGCAGTGCTAAAAATGCAGACTTTTATTTTACTCAAGAAACTCATGCATGTGCAGCAGATGAATCTTTTTGGAAGAACCAATGGGGGAGTGAAATATGGTTTTCGAATGGAGATAATCGATCAGCAGGCGTGGCTATTTTAAAAGGAAACTTTAAGGGGCAAATTCTACATAGTGAAAAAGACGTTTCAGGAAGATTAATTATTTTAGTATGTGAATTGGAACAGAAACAATTTATAATGGTTAATATTTATGCCACCAATGACAAAATTAGAAATCAGACTCTCTTTAAAAATGTGGAGGCAAGAATTTGTCAACTTAATTTAAAATTTTCAGAAGATAAGGTCTTATGGGGAGGTGATTTTAATACAGTTTTTGATGATAACTTGGATAGATGGCCTCCAAAACCTGCAAACATAAATTGTGAACTTAGAAATACATGTTTGCGTCTAGGACTTATGGATATTTGGCGTGAAAGGAACAAATCACAGAGAATGTATACTTGGAGCAATAGAAGTCTGTCTTTGCAGTCACGCATAGATTTTTGGCTCATTTCCAATGACCTTGAAGATAAGGTCAAAGATGTGATGATAGAACCAGCCATATTAACTGACCATAAACTTATACTTATTAAAATTTACTTGAGCAATTGTTTTTCTCAGAATAATACTTCCAGTTACTGGAAACTTAACAACTCATTACTTAACAACTTAGATTTTAAACTAGAAATTAGTAGGATCATTGAAAAATTTTGGAAACAAGCCTGTAATTCTGGTAACTATGGACAAAATTGGGAACTAACAAAATTTGAAATTCGCAAGATGGCTATTAAAAAAGGGAAGTATTTAGCAAAGCAAAAAAGAGAAAATGAATCACAAGTCATTAAAGCAATATTAAATTTACAAATAAAATCTAACGGTAATCTTAATGAACATGAGAAAGAAAATCTGATTTTATTACAAAGTAAACTAGACGATATATACATAGAAAAAACTAAAGGTGCCTTTGTGAGATCCAGATGTAAATGGATTGAAAAAGGAGAGAAAAATACAAAGTACTTTTTTGGATTAGAAAGGAGAAATGCTGAATATAATACAATAAGTAATTTGTCAGTCAATGGAAGTATTACCTATAATCATAAATTAATCTCAAAACATGTTTCTAGCTTTTATAAGGATTTATACTCATCTGCTTCCACAGGTTCTGGCATAGATTCTTTTTTAAATAACATCTCCACAAATGCTAAGAAAATAAATGAAGAATTTAGAGAGATTTGTGATGGAAGAATTTCCTTACCTGAACTGGTGGAATGTGTTAAACTTTTAAAAGACAATAAAACTCCCGGGAATGATGGCTTGACGGGAGAATTTTATAAACTATTTAATGATAAACTCTCTCCTTTCCTGCTGTCTGTGTTTGAAGAAGCCATTGAAAAAGGTGAACTTCCTCCGACTATGAAACAGGGCGTGATTACTTTAATTCCTAAACCAAATAAGAATAAATTACACATTGAAAACTGTAGACCTATTAGTTTACTTAACAATGATGCAAAGTTATTTGCTTTAATTTTTGCAAAAAGACTTAAACATAGCCTGAATCAAATTATAGATGAAGAACAATCTGGCTTTATGCCCAAAAGACACATAAGCAATAACATACGTTTAATTTTAGACATGATAGATTACAGTGACCTCCTTCCGAATGATAGCTTCATACTATTCATTGACTTTTATAAAGCTTTTGACACCATCGAGCATAACTTTATATTAAAATCTATTTCCTTTTTTGGTTTTGGTAAATATTTTCATAAGGCAATTCAAACCTTATATAATGGATGTTCTAGTTCTGTTAAACTGAAAACAGGCACATCAGAAAGATTTAGTATATCACGTGGTATTAGACAAGGCTGCCCGGTGTCTCCATTTTTGTTTCTCTTAGTTGCTCAAACAATGGCTACCCACGTAAAAATGTCTCCCTTTTCAGGAATTAATGCTGTTGGTAAAAAGTTTAAAATATGCCAACTTGCAGATGACACAGCCATCTTTTTAAGTGACCGAAACCAAATTGGGACTGCAGTAAATAGTATAAAAAAATTTAGTGATGTATCAGGATTGGTAATGAACATTAATAAATCAGTTTTGTTCCCCCTGAAAAATTGCAATCTGGCCAGTTTTGATGGAATACCAATTAATGAAAAAGTGACATATCTTGGAATTGTAATTTGTAAAAATAAAGAGGAACGTCATAAATTAAATTTTGATCCAATTGTTAAAAAAATACAATCTAAACTAAATTCATGGTTAATGAGAGACTTGTCTCTATTTGGCAGGGTCTTAATATCAAAGGCAGAAGGTATATCACGCTCTGTATATGTTGCCTTATCGCTGGATATCCCAAAAAATACAATTAAAGAATTGGATAAAATACTGTATGATTATATCTGGAGGAAAAAACCCCATTATCTAAAAAAAGATGTTATCACAGGATGTAGAGACCAAGGTGGTTTGGAAGTGCTGGATTTTCATACTATAAATAATACTTTTAAAATTAAATGGATTATAGAATTCTTGAAAAGCCCTGACAGCATCTGGAACGCTTTTCCATCATTTCTGTTTAATACTCTTGGTGGCATAAATTTTCTACTGAAATGTAATTTTTCTATTGATAAAATTCCCTTGAAATTAGCTGACTTCCACAAACAAGCCCTTCTATCTTGGATAATGATCTATAAACACAACTTTAGTCCACATAGATACTTTATTTGGAATAATAAAGAAATTCTTTATAAAAAGAAGTCTCTGTTTTTTCAGCCATGGTTTGATAGAGGAATTCTGTTGGTAGGACAGTTATTGAACAAAGATGGTTTACTCATGTCATATTCAGAATTTCTTCAAAACTTTAACTTCCCAGTGACACCAAAAGAATACGCAGTTGTATTTGATGCAGTCCCTACAGGTTCACTTCAAATACTAAAACACATATCATTTACAGATGTTAGTGCTGAAGTTAATAGAATTTTTATTGGAGATACAGACATTACAAAGAAAGCATACACCAATAAGTATATTAGAAATCAAATTTCATGTTCAGTTCCACCTGCTGCAAAGTTTTTTTGGTTTTCAACCATGGGTGATTTAAATTGGGAAAAGGCAAATACTATTATTTATAAATATTGTATTAATAATAAAATAAAAGAAGTTTCATTTAAAATTTTACATCAAATTTATCCTGTTAAAGATACGCTAAGAAGATTTAAAATAAACATAGAAGAGTCTTGTGTCTTTTGCCAATCAAATAGGGAGACTATTTTTCATTTATTTTATCACTGTATGTACACAAAAAAATTTTGGTCTGATTTGGAAGAATTTATAATCACAAAATTGAATGTAAACATCAGAATCAATATTTTTGATGTCATGTTATACTTTTATTTATGTGGTTTGTCCAAAAATTTAATTTTTGTTATTCAACTGTTTATTATCTTCGGAAAATACCATATTCACAAATGTAAATGGTCTAATTCACAACCTAGCTTTAATGTATTTCATCTGGACTTTAAAACATATTACAAAACAATAGAAAACATGCAAAATATGAAGGCTACAAGAACATTTCATCTCCTGAAGGAACTGAATATATTTTAATTTTCCCCTTCTATAAATTAATATGTTATTATCCTCTGGTCTGTACATTTCTTTTTTTTGTTGTGCAGGTTGCACAGTAGTTGTAGTGTTCTCTGTACCTATTGTCCTGTGCATTGTTCATAATAAAATTTTGAAGAAAAAAAAAAAAAAAAAAAAAAGAGGTGAGATGAGCTAATCACAGACTGAAGACCCAGGTAAAGAATGAGTATTTTTTTTCTTTATCTCATAGCATTTTATTTTTGTATTGTTTGTAGTGTGATCAACATTTGCGTAAGTACTAGATGTGTTGGGGAGGTAGTACGTAATATTTTAATAACATTTTGCTAAAACGAACGAAATGGAAGAAATGACTCGAAAAAAGATTCGTTCATTTCGCTGAACGAGACTCAAAAGTCCGAGTCGGTAAAATGATCCGAACTTCCCATCACTATTAGACACACAGAGACCTCAATAATTGCTGTATGGATCTCAAAAATGGTGACATGCTTCATGCCGAAGTGCATTCTGGGTGACATGAATGAGTTTTGTGTGATATACCCAGAATACATTGCAGCATGAAGCATGTCACCATTGTTGAGATTCATACGCTGAATCCTGATGTTTGTGTGAAAAAGAAAAAAAAAAGTGCATTTTTTTCCAAATCATTGAAATAATCTGTTTTAAAATGTGCTTTGTCTCAGGCTGTTTAGCCATTAAGTTGCTTTAATAATTAATATGTAAGTAACACTGTACATTAGATTTGTTAAAAAAGGGTAAACAAGCCACATATGTGATGATGTGTTATTCATCAGAAAGCAACCAGTACCATCAAACCACATGTTTTCTTGCTGTTTTTGCCACAATAAAGATTACAGCAGTTAAAGAACAACACTGACAAGTCAAGTGTCAAATTGCACAACTAAAACCAACACTTACCACCATTATGGTGACATCAAACCAAACTATTATTTTAAACAAGGCAAGGCAAGGCATCTGCTCAAATCTTAATTAGAATTTTAGGGGATAATGTTCTAATAATGTTATTAATAAACATTTTTGGAATATTTTTAGAGAACGTTATCCTATCTTTTGAGAGAACGTTCTGGGAACAAAAATAAAACTACCCGCTAAAAACATTGTTAGAACAATAACCATAAAATGGTAATGTTCTGAGAACATTTTTAGAACACACAAATTCTAGCTGGGAAGGCAAACCACAAACCTTTGTATAAATGTAGCCGAATGATGATCTTTTTTTTTTTTTTTATAGTTTTTGTTTCTTGATGCGGAAAAACAAATTTGTGTCACAGGGATTAAAGGGATACTCCATCCAAAAATGAAAATGTTGTAATTAATCACTTACCCCAACGTTACCGTCCTAACCTTTGCAGTGCTTTGTTCAAATTGCACCATCAAAATTAACCAAATGAAAAATTTTCCATTTCTTTGGAATAATTCACAAACTGATAATTGTTTCTCAGTTTAATTTTCAATTATACAAGCTTGGGTTGTTGCGTCCGAGTCTGATTTTTGAACTAACATAAAAAATTACTCATTGCTCTGATTTTCTCAGTGTTTTCCAGCACTATATCATAGAAAATATGAGGTTTGAGAAGTAGAAGGTGTATATTGTTCACCACCAATCATATTTTGAAATATCATAAACTTATCAACCAAAATGTTTTTCCAGTGTACTTTTATCAAGGGAAAAGCAATCCAACTTTGAAGTTTTTCAGTTGGTTAATTTTGATGGTGCAAATTGAACAAAGCACTGCAAAGCGTTACACGGACCCATCACGGTTGAATCACTGATGGCAGATGGAGTATCCTGACGATGCTTTTCATACTTTCTTAAACCTTGACACTCTTGAAAAGCTGTTACCGTGTATAGCATTTTAACGTAACGAGTCACCAAAGCCAATTTTTTCGAGAGAATAATTAATTTAATGAAATAAAAATGCATGTTCCAGTGTATCTTTAGCATTCTGAGCTGAGTCCATCTGTTCCTGGAGATTTGTTGGCTTTTAAAGTGTTAATAGCCTCTTTAATCTCTTTTAATGTGATAGATGCATCACAAAAACGCTGATCTGAAACACTCAAATGTTTTATGTTAGGTAGCCTTACGCCTGAAAAAAACAATTCATATGTTGGCACAGAACTTTGCGATACTTCTCGGATCCTCAGTAATATTGCCACCAACCATAAGGTTTTTTAAGGTCTTTTTTAATCTTTATTTTAAGCTTCTTCTCTTTCCAGTCTGAACAGAAATATGCAGGATTTTGTTCACCCTTCTCTATCCATTTCCTACACAATCTAACAAATGCCCCTTCAGCTTTATGTTTATATAAAGGATCTAGTCAAGTACGTTATGTACATTCTTAGATGATTCTACATATAACAATATTTTCATCCAAGGTATTTTTTTATTTTCTTTTATCTAAATCACTACAAAAGTTCCTAATATATTTGGCAATTTTATTCTTGGTAAATTCCCAGCTACTGTATTGGTTCTTTCTAGTTTTATTAATTTTTTTTTGAATGATCTTAAAAATTTTGTCATCATAAAGGAGAACTGTGTTGTTAACTTTCCAGCAAGAGGAAAATCCACACATATTATTGGAAGCTATGAAGTGAGTGCAAATAAAAATGCTGTTATTTGTCAGATAATGATGATGGCAAAATATTAGTGGATGTGTTGCATAATTCCTTAGAAATCAGTCAAAACTCACTTTGAGACTGAGAGGAGAAAGAGTTGTTGCACCACGGCTAGAGGACGGTTGATATGTTGCTAAAAGTTTCTAAATGACATTTTGACGTTACGTAATCATGACACAAAGTTGCGTCACTGCATCAAATTTCAGCAAAAGAATATATATGTTCATTTAGATTTGTAGATTTGCTTTTGTAAATAAGTAAGACTACACATTCTGAACAGTTATAGTTTTGAGCGTAGTTAGTGTGCTACACTCTAACAAAAGTGTGTAGAATAGGACACAATGTTAATGTCAACGCTTTTCAGAAAGGAGGGTCATAGAGAAGCAAGAATAATGTACAGTATGTGGAAAATAATGTGTAGTTTAACCTTAAACCTCGTTAACACATTTCATTACACCAAATACACTTAATAATGTTATTTTTAACAACCTCATATGACCCCTTTAAGCTATAATAAAGTGTATCATAAATCAACATTTAGTAACTTACTAAATTATATTATTATTATAAGTATTATTATAAAATTAAACAATTGCAAATAGCAGCTAACTTAATTAACATAATGTGTGTATACTACTTGTCATCTTTTGTTTTCACTTTTTGTGTAATTAAATGGTAAATGTTCCGTTATATCATTTATTCGCTTGGCAAAAATTGCTAAAAGTTGCCAAGTAAAATGTAAAAATAGTAATATTTCACCTGTTGCTAGGTGCTTCAGGAAGAAAAAGTTGCTACATTTAGCAACAAAATTGCTAAATTGCAAACACAGTAAGCAGTGTGAGAATGATCTTTAACGCCCTCTAGTGTATGACACTTTTTAGTACTGAGTTAAAAGATGGTTTTTAATATTACACATGAGCTAAATGAGGTAAATTGTACATCCTCATTTAATTTCCTTCATTTTCTTGCCTCTTCTAAGCACGGAGAAATGCTGCCTTGTGATCCCTGATGAACTTTCCCTAAAAGATTCAACACCTCGGAAGTATCAGTAGTAGCTTCATCTGCTGGCTCTTAAAGTTTACAACAGTTATAAAGCCTGAAAATATAATTAAAATGTCCTCTGAAATAAGCTTTGTTTCAAAGAAGAACTCCATAGCACTGACCTCACAAAACAATTCTTCAGTCTCTTTCTTCAGTTGATTCATGGAATTTGAAATGTTTAATTCGATTTTTGAAACTAACTGTGGTCAACATTAAAAATCTACTTCCTGGCACAACCAAAATACACAAATATCAATTAATAGCAAATTACTCCATAAAGATTATTATTATTAGTAGTAGTATTATTAACAAATTGAAGTCACTTACAGGGCTTTTAAAAGTATGCTCTTTCATAATGACAAACATCTGTAAATGATGTATGGTAAAAAAAAAAAAAAAAAAAAAAAAAATATATATATATATATATATATATATATATATATATATATATATATATATATATTATAAAAGCAGAAACATTGACACATTGTTCCTGGAAAACAGTTATTTACACTGTAAAAAAATGTAAATTTAAACTTAAATTTTCATGGCAACCGACTACACAGAATTTTTGAGTTGAAGATATAAACTTAATTTTTTTTTTAAACTACAATTATTAAGTTGCGTCAGCTCAGTTTTTTAAGTTCTGACTAGTGATGTCCGATTCGCGAACGAATCGTTCAATTTAACCAGTTCTTCGTAGTGAACCGGTTGAACCAGTTCACCAAATCGTACTGAAGCGTTTGAAACGGTTCACGTCTGCAATACGCATTAATCCACAAATGACTTAAGATGTTAACTTTTTTAATGTGGCTGACACTCACTCTGAGTTCAAACAAACCAAAATCCCGGAGTAATTAATTTACTCAAACAGTACACTGACTGAACTGCTGTGAAGACCGAACTGAAGATGAACACCGAGCCAGATAATGAACGAGCATGCCCACTTCTGGAGCAGTTCTCGTTCTCGAGTCAAGAACTGGTTGCATCAGTTTTCGGATCACCAGTACACTGAACCGAGAATCGTTTCTTTCGGATGCGTCTGATTTGAGAACCGAGGAGCTGATGATACTGCACATGCGTGGTTCAGCGTGAAGCCGACTGACTCTGCGCGTCTGAACCGAAACTGATTCTTTTGGTGATTGATTCTGAACTGATTCTGTGCTAATGTTATGAGCGCGGGTAATCCGAGGGCTTGAATGAAGGGCAATCTGGCGAAATGTAAGTTCATTTAATAACAAATACATCGCAATGGTTTATGTATAGTAAGTGGATCATGGTTTTTGCGCTGATGACACCTAATTTATTTACTTTATATCTTCCGTTTCTCGGAAAAGAATCAAACTTCCCATCACTAGTTCTGACAACTAATTTTTTTTAATGCAAGTTTTTTCTTTCTTCTTGAAACAAAAAGTCACCACATTATAAAAATGTATGTTTGTTTTCAAACCACGAAGGCTATGATAGTCCAATAAGCAAACAACATTGTCTTTGTTTATAAAATAACTTACAAAACTACTAAAACCAGGTAAACTTAATCAGTTTAACATACTCCAGTCCTCAATATCAGACACACAAACCTCAAGAACGGTGACAACCAACACGTTAAAAAGATGAGCTCTTTACATCACAGTACAACAAATAACTAACAATAATGATAAAGCAATAATAAAAAAGTTGAAATTAAGTCAGCAAACAGCAAAACAGTAATGCTATAACAGTAACTGCATAATTTATTCACGCTGCAATGCATGCTGGGAACTCACAAAGCCTTAATATGTCAACAATATGAAATTCTTTGTTCAGACAACTGTGTTTGACTAGTTGGGGCAACATTTGGGGTAATTTTTTTGGTCAGACAAGGATTTTTGTGTAGTTTCAAGAAAATAGCATTTAGACTCAAAAGTTTTCGTAAACTGGAAAATTAGAAGTTTCATTTTTTACAGTGTTGTTGAGACCTTACAAATAATGCAACATTGCCAAAGATGAACGATAAACAGTTGTATAGTGCCTAAGTATTAATTCAGAAATGTGTAAATCCCCATCTGAAAAAGCCAAATTGTCTGAACTTTCTGAATTATCTGAACTAGAATTAGAAGGAATGTTTCCCTTCGAGAAAGACTTCAGGGAAAGTAACTGCTGGCATTGTGACAAGATGGCGGACACAAACTTTCAAACTTTCGAAGGGAACTCCTGGGAAAATCCTTGGAAATATTTCAGATGAGCAGGTGAAGATAAGTTGACCTCACTCTAACTGGGTTTCAGCTACAACTTCAAAATAAAATCAACTCAGTTTATAAAATAAGATGAACTTTTCCTCTGAAACATCTGAAAGTGAGTTCAAGTGGCTTACAACAGATAGTTCAAGTTCCAACTAGCAATTTTATTGACAGTGAGTGCAAAAATCTTAGTAAGGTGAACAATTTTGAGTTGTCGTTTTTACAGTGAAACATTAACACCACTATCGCCGCTTAAAATGACACTTTGTGCTTACCGCACTTTTACAGTGTTTCTGTAAGTTTGTGACTCTGTGTTTAAAGTCCAGATCTGTGTACATAAATATTCTCAGATCCCATAATTGTTTTTCTTTATAACTTTTTTCAGTTCAGTTTGAAGAAAACAAACAAACAAAAAAGCATCCTGCTGGATAGTCATGCATCAAGTGCAAATAAATAAATAAATAAATATAAAGGTTTGCTATGGCAATAATGTCAACTTACTATTTTATTTAAAAATAAATCAAAATCTACTACACAAATACTCAAAATCAGCATAAAAGGGTGAATTACGGGACACTTTGGAGTTTTATAGTTTACGGTGTCTCCTCGAAATTTCTGACTGATAAAATGAGAAAGATAAAGTAAAAATATTTGCTAAGGCAGAAAACTAAAACATATATAATGCAGTCGCAATAAGAATGATTCCATAACACAACAGAAGCAAAACCAAAAGCATATCCTATTTCCTAGTTTCCAGATCATTCCAGTTGTTCAGGACTGGATTTGAGTTCAATACAGTCCTTATTTCTGTGTTGGTCATTGGGCTCACCTTTAGGCCAAAACCTGAACAACATGTGTCAGATTTTCTGCTTATTAGCTCAGACAAACTCACCTGCTTCTCTTCACTCTTAATAATGACCAGATCTGCTCCACGCTCCCTGCAGTACTGTCTGCTGTCAGACCAGTTCTTCAACTCAGTCGATATAAAAAAAAACTAACTTCAATTCAATTCAATTCATCAGTTGAGCCCTCCTCATCAAAATCTCTCTTTAACTGTTGTTTCTCTTCAGTAAGATCGTTGATTCTGGTCTCCAGCTCCATGTTCTTCTGATTCAAAGAGTTGAAGCTGTTCTGCAGTTGGTGTTTTTCAGTCATTAGATTAGTGTAATTGTTCTGTAACTCTTCAACAGGTCTCTCTCTGCTCTGATGGTGATGTGCTGCAGTATGATGAAGACCAGCAGAAGAACACAAATGAGCCCGAGACCCACTGCGATCAACACCAAACATCTACTTCCTCCTGACGAACATGACCAAAACACACAAATATAATTCATTGCTCTTCATGTTATCAGAAATAAAGCTTCAAATCAACTTCTGTAAGGATAATTTACTATTGCTTTTGGTAATAGACATGCATTTTTATGTTGTATAAGTATATTTTTAAGTGCTATGACAAAATTTGCGAACAAGAACACATCGAAAAAGTAAATAAAAAATAAGTAAATGATAATGCATTTAATCTCAAGGTAGCAACAGTGACATTACATTCATTGAAATACAGTATTTGAAATTGTATGTGATGTTTCTCATTTTCTCACAGTGAAACTATTTACATAACCAAGTAATTTTTCTTACTGCGCTTCACTTTCTTTCTTCCTTCATGACTCGGAGTTTGAGATCCAGTTGTGTACTGAATATCTTTGCATTCAACATTTTCATAAATAGCCTCTAAATCCATTATTTACTGTGTCTTAATAGCTTAGATGTGATCTCTAAAATGCCGGTTAGTATTTTTAGTGAAAAGTGCCAAGTTTACACAGAAAGTGTTTGTTTCACACTGGCCTTTGATGGGAATAAAGTCCTTCAGTCTCACTTAAAAAGCTGAGCTGTACTGTATTTGTGTTTTGTACATTCGACCTCATCTTACCAGCTTCAGAAGCCAACAAGAGGAGTCTGTGAAGACTCAAATAAACTCAAACAGTCTTAAACAGGCCAAACTGGACCTTTATATTGATGTAGGAAACATGGCTAATGTTTGTCTTCCTCTCTGATCACTTTAGTCTGATAAACCTGCTCTCTGCTGTACCCTGCTGGACTGGAGGAGATCTCTCCAAACAGCGATAGAGTGGTGGAACTGAAACAGCAAAATCCCGGAGGTGAGTTAGCATTTCAGCACTTCTGGTTCCTTGTCCCAGAGTCAATGGGTTTTTTAATGGGAGTTTGGTTAAATCAACTTAAATTAAGGTCCTTGGTTCACACAAGCTCAAAATAATTGGGTCAATAAAAATTTGGGTCAATAAAAAATTGTTCTTTGCACATTTCTACAGGCACACCTGGGCTGTTAGACAAAATATTAAGAAATACACAGGTTGACAGTGTCACAGCTACTTGTAGTAAAGGGAAGAGAGAGGATGTAAATATAGAAGTAAACCTTTAATAAACGGAGACAATAAAGTAATGATTGGAAGGAGAACTAGACGAGAAAAAGATGAGCTTTGTAATCATTAACCATAACAACAAATAATCAATGGGAAGAACGTAAGATGGAAGAAAACTAAGAAAAAAAGCAGATAAAAACTAAAAGTCAATAACCAACTAATAAGAAACATGATAACAGCAGAATATGGACGTACTAACAGCTGCTAGAATGGAGCAATGTAAAAGCAAGACATTGATGAACCCTATTTCTCACAGATCCCTTTTTTTTTCTCTGAGCATGGGCGATCATTCCAGTTCTCCAGGGCAGGATCTGAAGGTATCAGTTCAATACAGTCCTCATTTTCACCATGATAGTTATTCGGCTCACCTCTGGCCCAAAACCTGAATAAAATGAGTCAGATTTTTAATGATTCAGAACCCCTAAGTTTGCTTAAAAAGTTCATCCACTTTGCAACTGAATGAGGATCATGACAACCAATTCAGTAATCAACAACACTCCCAGCAGCAAAACATTTCAAGAGTAAACTAAAATACTGCAGAAGCGGAAGTGAACATTGAAGAGAGGAGGTCAATATTCTTTTAATAGAATGTATTTTTGAGAATTGCCTTTCATGGTTGTGCTGTTGGAAGAAAATCTTCTCATTAATGGTTTTAATGGTTTTTAAATTAAGAATTAACAATGGTTTTCTGTGAGTGTTTTAGCACTTACACTTGATTCAGCTGTGAATTATCCACCCATTTCATGATCCCCTCTTTCTCTGTGTCAGACAAACCAATCCACACTCTCTCCTTGACCAATGAAGATATGTGTCTCTGTGTGAATAGGAATAACATGGAGTAAGTGTGTTTGCTCTCATTCATTAACAGACACTCACACAAACTCACCTGCTTCTCTTCAGTGTTGATAATGACCAGATCAGCTCCACGATCCCTGCAGTACTGTCTGCTGTCAGACCAGCTCTTCCTCTCATTGGACAGGAACAAGCCATCTGGACCCCACCGATATCCTGAGAGAAACACAGAGTTTTAAAGCTGGAGTAGACAGTTTCTACACTACTATGGCGGAAACGCAAAAATACATCTTTTTTTTTTTCAAACAACCTTTGCAAATGCCTCTTTTGGGCATCATGCCAACTCAAACTGTGAACATCTGTGAGTCATCAACAGTGTTGGGTATAGTTACTTTGGAAAGTAGTTAGTTAGGTTACAACGTTACCATCAATTAAAAGTAATCAGTTATGATACAGCGTTACCTATTCATAAAAGTAACGCGTTAGAGTACTCATGCGTTACCAAAAATTAAAAGCCGTTTGCAGCGGCTCACACATGACAGACACAGCCCCCGGCCCCTTTAAATGCACCTAGAAGTCGTGACTCCCGACAAAGAATAACGTCAGTCATCCGACTAAATTAACACTGCAGGATAACAATAACAGGAAAGACAGTCAGCAATAGGCTATTCCACATGGCGTTTTATTTATTTATTATCACAGAACATATTATTAATCAAAATTCGCACCTACCCAGCCCGGGTAGCCTAGGCTACTGTATATTATGAGCACCACAAGATAACTCCTGATTTTCCTTTAACTTTACATAATGCAGTTATCAAAGTACAAGTATGCTTACTTGTAAACACAACCTTAAACAGGCTTGCAGATTTAAATCCATTTAGAAATGATGAACAACCAGCCAGCCAATGATCTAACAGAAATTAACAGCTGCCTGTCAAACAAAAATGATAACAAACCGAATTAAATCCTTCACTGCCACACAGGCAAATGACAAATCGCTTAATAGCCGAACTAATTATTATTAAAGTGTCACTCACAGTCACAAGCCTAAATTCGCTTTAACACAGTCCTCTTACATTTACTCTTCAAAGTAGTGATTAAAACGTAGCGTTAAATTTGAGGTAGAATTTTTGGCGGTCGACAGAAGCTTTTCACCAAAGCAGAGTGTGCATTTTACCGTTATGTTCTTTTCTTTTTCGTTGACAAATTGAAAATAATGTGCGTACTTCCATAAACCAAACGCTGTCCTCTCTGCTATCTTGCCGGGAGTTCGAAAAAAAAAAAAACACACACACACACACAGGGTCAGGTGCAGGGCACAGACGCATCACAGCCATTGACTTTACGATCACAGAGCTTCCGCTCCGCTGATACATCCGCAGGTGGCACAGTAGACCTAGGACTACTGTCTGACAAAAAGCAGGCTGCAGTCGGGATTTTCCTTTCCTTAAAATAACGGATTACTTACTAAAAAATAACGAAGTTACTGATTACTTACGCACGAAACTAACGCGTTAAGTTACAAATTTCAGGAAAAAAGTAATTAGAGTACTCTAACGCGTTACTTTGTAACGCGTTACCCACAACACTGGTCATCAAGGGCTCTCTGATTGGTCTGCGGCTACACGGAGCCATTGAGATTTTCAACCAGTAAAATAAAATGAGTATGGAAAATGTTGCCTACCCTATAACTTAAAAATTGTATATAGGATTAACAACAACAAAAAACAGTTTGAACCTCGCTTAGTAGTGGTCAGAAAGTGCTGCAGTATGATGGCACCAATCAGAAGAAGACAAATGATCCCAAGACTCACAATGATCGCCACTAAAAAACACCTTCCTCCTGTCAGAGGGGAAGAAAACACAAAATATTGTTCAATATTTACTGTACAGCAAAACTCACAAACAAGAAAACATGCTGCTTAAGTAAATAATAACTCGTTGTTAGAAAATGACTGGAATACTACAGTTCTCACTTCTAGACATCATCTCGGATTCAAACGAAAGGTTCTGCTTACTGTGATTTCGAGCTTTTCCTTCATCTTGGCAGTGTGCTTGAGGTCTGGTTGTGTCAATACAATCTCTTTCATTAAAGTACTCTCCAGTAAAGTCCATTTCTTTTGTTTTTGCGTCTTGCAGTACGTCTTCACGGATGAACTGTGGTTTTTCAAGTGATGAATATGATATGATTCATTTTAACTACTAATTTTGCACAGGAAGTGATTTCATTGGACCCTGTCATTCAGCGTAAATAAAGACTTCTGGTCTGACACACACTTCAGTCTCTGAAGCCGCAGCACTGTGATCTTACCTTTACTACATTACCATTTTCATTCTAGATCAGAAAACAAACAATCAAGTCAAAACATCTTTACTGGGCCTGCATCTGTCACAGTTATGGTTAGCGTACTGGATCTGAAATAGCCTTGCTATAAATATCTTGAAAATGGGAAATATATTTTTAAAAAAAAGTACTGTTTTGAGGATCACTCGCTACATATTACATTTAAAAGCAAAATGAGAGATAAACAAGATTTATGTTTAAATATTGTCATGCCTGCCAGTGTACAAGTTCTCTAATAAACAATTCACTGTTTATTAATCCCAGTGTGATGGTCTTCAGCGTCCTCTGATGTATGACCATCCTGGTACTTTATGACATTGAGCTTGATGGTTCTCTTATCTAAAACTTCTTAATTCATAAATTTGGATTTATCTTGACTTTAACAAAATCTTGTTTTGCTCCCTTACTTTTTCTCCTCTAGTCCTAATGACTAAGCATGATGAAATGAGTTAGTCTTGAACAGGTCAAGTTTTTTCTAATTTTCTGCAGTAAGCAAAAATTATTTTTAAATCTTGTTATTTTGTAGAACATCACAGTTGTAGGCTGTATGATATGAGAACAAGGCCTGTGGATAGTGATGGGAAGACGAAGCCTAATGAAGCTTTAAGCTTTTCAGCCAAGTGGTTCACAAAAGGGTTAATATCTGGAAACTAAATTTGCTCAGAATACCACCTGGAGGCCAACAAGTGAAAAACAAGCAGATATATTACAGACAGAGGTGTAAAATCCAGGGGTCAGAAAGTAAAATTCCTGCCATATTTTTGTTCCACCCATGAACTCAGCAGCTGATTTCACCAGAGGAGGAACTGAGTCATTCCTTCCAAGACACAAACGAGTCTCAAGTTAAATCCCAAGTCCTAAAAGAGTTAAAGTTAGTGAGATAATTAGGTGACTAATTAAATGATAATTGTGCATTAATGATTAACACTTGCTTTTGTTGGCCTCCAGGTGGTACTGTGAGCAAATTAAGTTTCCAGAAATTAACCCTTTTGTGAACCACTTGGCTGAAAAGCTTAAAGCTTCATGAGGCCTCATCTTCCCAACACTAATTGTAACAGAACGAGGTCTGATATAGGAAGTCAAGGGTCAAGAGCCCAGCTAAAGCAAACAATGATCTACATGGTTGTGACATAATTTTAACCATAAAACATCAAGCTCTGAAATTCTGTAATCCTTAATAACAGCAGGTGCTCATCACTAATGCTCAATCATACTTTATATGTTACTTAATTATCTCATTAACTTTAACTCTTTGAGGACTTGGGATATGACTTGAAGTAGTGATGGCAAGATGAAGCCTCATGAAGCATTAAGATTTTCAGTCAAGTGGTTCACAAAAAGGTTAATTTCTGGAAACTTAATTTGCTCACAATACCACCTGGTGGCCAACAAGAGTAAAACAATCAGATATATTACAGACAGAAGCAAGTACACCCGGCTGCAGCCTGCAGATCGAGGCGGGGCTGCACCTGGGGCGTGGTTGCACGTGTAGCCCCGCCCCATACCTAGTCTGAATAGTTTAATCGTCTTTCATAGACTTACATTATAGGAAATGTGTGTGTAGTTGGTGTAGGACAGAGAATGCTGTTTAAAAAGCTAAAAACACTGTACAGTTTTACAAAGCCTTTACTATAATGCAGTTTTTTATTGTTAACTTGACTCACTATGTCTGATTTATTGAATCAAGAGATGTTAGCTGCTGCAAATTTACTCTTCTTGACCAGATGAATTCACATATGAATAATTGGGACATTCTAAAAGCACACTTAACGTGAAAGTACATGGCTTTATGCATTAAAACAATGTTTTAAAAAGATCAAACTCATTAAACAAATTATTAATAAAGCATTCTATTCACAGACAAGCAGATATGAGCACAGAATACGAACACAAAGCGTTTAATTTCCACCCATAACCTGCTTGTCTGTAAATAAAATGTGTTATTAAAAATGTTTACTGAGTTTAGTCTTTTTTAAAACACGTTTAAATGCATTACGCCATGTTATGCGTTTTCCTTTTAGTCTAATGGTTTTCTATCGGAGGAAAATGCTTAACACGTAATTAATTAATTAAACACAGTCTTACTGTGGATAATCAACCCAATTAATTTACTATATTCATATGTTAGCCTGAAGATCAGCTTAATTGAACAAAACAAGCATTTCAGGGACATGGCGAGTCAGGCTAATGTTTTTTTTCTTCTTCTTTTGTGCATTATGAAGTCTTTATAAAACTGTACAGTGTTTTTAGCTTTTTAAACAGCATTGTCCATCCTACACCAACTACGCACACATTTCCTATCATGCAAGTCTATGAAAGATGATTGAACCAATCAGAGTATGTATGGGGCGGGGCTACACTTGCTACCCCGCCCCAGGTGCAGCCCCGCCTCGATCTGCAGGCTACAGCCGGGTGCTTCTCGACAGAAGTGTAAAATCTAGGGGCCAGAAAGTAAAATTCCTGCCATATTTTTGATCCACCCATGAACTCAGCAGCTGATTTCATCAGAGGAACCAAGTCATTTCTTCCAAGTCACAAACAACTCTCAAGTTAAATCCCAAGTCCTCAAAGAGTTAAAGTTAATGAGATAATTAAGTGACTAATTAAATAATGTTGTGCATTAGTGACAAACACCTGCTGTTATTGATGGTTAAAATGATGCCACCATCATGGAGATCAGTGTTAAGTTTAGTTGGACTCTTGACCCTTTCAATAATTCCAAGTAATTTGCTTTTAATCACTTGCGGTTGTATATCGTAGTAAACATTAACACATTGTTGAATTTAAACTTAAAATAGCGAATTAAATTGAATATTAGAAGAATTTTCTGAGCCATCTATTTAGCCTCACATACTGACATTATTTGTAGTTCATACGGTTTTAATAAATGTCATTAATGCAAATGTCATACACTTGCATTGAAGCAAAAAATATAAACAACTACATCATTATGTTGATATCCTATATTTTTACAATAAAACTTACGACAAACATATCTCCTAATATCCTCAGTTGTTGCGTATACCGAGCTGCAACGAACACATTTGTACATTATTCTCCGTGAAGCCATTGTGCGAGTTCACTTTAATACCGCGTGCTTTGTATACATGTTGCTCCTGATTGGACTGCAGTTCTGACACACCCACCAAACAAGAGAAAACGCATCTCAAACCCCGTTGCACACCGGTGCACGCCGTTTCCAGGAAACATGACGTTCAACCCGGAAACCGTAGCAAAACGTTGCGCACCGTTTTGAGCTTGAACATGCGACAATAATAGTCAATCATTACTCAATGAATCACTTAATTATCTCATTAACTTTAACTCTGCATCAGTGTTAATTTAACACTCATCTTTTAACACTTTCACACTCTTGAGTGTGGTCTCACATGTACTCCCAGCAGAGTTAATGCACAGATTTTAGAGGCTAAAACAAACGATGCTCAACACAACACACTTATTTCCTATTGACAAACCCCCAGCCAAACTGGAAAACATCAAAATTCAAATAAAAATTGTAATAATTTTCTTGTTGAAATAGATCTTAAAGTGCACTACTGAACATATGCATATGGCTTGTGCATCATACTACATGTCTTTGGTTTCGAGCTCTTTCTTCAGTGTAGCTGAGTTTTCGGTCCTTGTCTGCATAAGTATCTCCATCTCTGTTCAGTCCAATCTTATTGTACTGGCTGCAGGTCTCATGGTTGTCACTTTCATAAATGTTTACTAGTTCCATGATCACTTCACTTCAGCTGTGGACTTTGGGAGGACGAGTGCAGGGTTAAATATAGAGAACTCCCCCTAGAATTTACATAGTGCTGACTGACAATAATGCAAACTTTGATGAACTACATCTTCACCAAAAAATGTAGGGTTCCAGGAGACCCTTTTGCTTTATTCTGAAGCAACTTTAAAACTTTCAAAACAACTACATAAGTCTTTAATATAATTCACCTTTTTTAACAGCATAGAGAAGCATTAAAAATTAACTTGTTACTGCAACTGTACTTATTCCACAAAGTCCATTCTGACCTTTCTACATAAACATTAAAATCAAGCATCTGAGTTTATTTTTATTTTTTATATAATAATAATAATAATAATAATAATAATGTGTATATCGCCATCCATCATATATTTATTTATTCATCTTTTTTTTTTTTTGGAATAGTAAATAAGGGAAGGATCAGAAGAGAGGATATTGCTTAACCTTATTTATTATGGATATTTGCTTAGACATACATATATCCCAACACCTTAAGAATGGTGGTGTAGCAACTCCTGCTTAAGTATACATTAATTCATCACTGAATAACAGGATAATTACGGGAAAAAAGCAACGGTCAAAATGGGCTCAAAACTCATATTTAACACACATTTAAAGTTGAAAATGAAGCTAGACTGATTTTCTGTTTTATAATGTTTCATTTAGTCACTGAGCATCTCAAAGCAATAATCTAGCATTTGACTCATTAGCTGCAGCCGAAGCGCAGATCCTGCTGGAGACTCAACATCCCGTTATATTTTTCTTTGAGTTCAGCGCTAGTCTTGCTCTCCTCCAAACTGGGCCAGAACTCCAACCACGTCCTCTCTCCCAGAGCATACTGACTACTGGGAGACATCAGAGGAAGAGCATGTTAAAGAAGGAATTACATCAAAACAGGCAATAGAGGTTTATTATACAATGTGGAATGTTCTCTAAAGTCAGTTTTATCCTCTTTGCAGCACTGTAAAGAATAATTAAATACTGTGAATAAATAGGTTAATGGAGTATGTTTTACAAAAAAAGAATAGTTTTGTATTTCTGAAAATTGTTACAAAATTAACCCTATACCATGCCAGCATCTATACAATTTTACTTAAAAGAAATGGTTTGTATACATTTGACCATTCTAAATGTATTTCATATTTCAAGCTCAGTTATTAATACAGATGCTCATTCATAGATCATGGCACACACACTTTGGATCAGAGGTCAAATGAACTTACATTCTGCCCACAATTTGGACATCATCAGCCTGGCCCATGATCAGATAGCTCTCACCTCGCTTCATATTCAAAGCTTCTTTGCAAGACATCAGTAAGGAGAAGGTACGCTCCTCACCCTCCACGTTGATTTCTGGACCTACACAAAATCATGTGTATGACATGTGACATGTTTGATTTTCTCTCTCTTCCTCTGAGTTATCACTGACACAACATTGCAAAAAATAAATAAAAAATCATCAGTGTCCGGTAAGATAAAGACCAGTAAGACAAGACGTGAGTAGCTTGTTTTGTATGGATTAAACGTGAAAAAATTATCAGAAGTACATCTGTAAATCATCTTACTGAAGATGCAGAACATTAAAATGACAGAATTTACCAATGTTTACACACTGTGGTTGGAGTGAGGAGTTATACCTGTTTTGAGGGCAAGTTCAATCCTCACATCGTAATAGACTGTTAATTCATCCTCACGTTCTCTCAAAATGACAGCTTTATAAACTGTAAAAAGATTTTGATTGATGTAGTATCTTACTGATCACCTCATTAAATATATACACATGCATACATACATACATAAAAACTCACTCACTGCAAAACATGCACACACATAATATTTTACCGTAATTTATTTTAGGATCACAGGCTTTCGTATTGCGATGAGCCTCAAGAATTTTCTCCTTCTTTTGAAGGCTGCAGTTTTCTGTTTCAGCAATGGAGAGAACAATTACAATGTTGTAGATTAATGGTAGAACTTTTAATTTTTTAATTATTATTACACTGAAACGCTACCTTCGGCACACTGACAGACATCATTCTTACAGATTTTCTGAACAGCTCCCTCCTTCCTGGTTGGATGATAAAACCTCACACAGCGATTTTCTAAACATGGAAGAATGACATGGGTCACATGATGTTCATTGTCCTGCAGCATCAGCTATATTAAAGTAAAAAGCTGTGAAATATTATAAATATTATTATATAATAATATTATAATGTCAGTGGCTCATTGAGATTTTCTTTTTGAATTTGTGTAATACATTTGTTCATTTTTTTTTATGAATACAGATTGTTGCATAATAATGATTAAGATGCTATGTTTGTTTTAATAGGAAAAATAAAATACTTTGTGCAACAACTTTATTGGATGATACTGTATTAAATGATACCATAGACAATAGGGAAAACATATGTAAATAGGGGTGCTCTGTGAAGAGCAATTTAAACAATGATAATTTAAACGATAATGTTTTTTCCATAACCGAAATCAAAAGTGTGAACTGCATGTAGGTTATTGGTTTCTTTACTTGCCCAAATCGAAATGAAGCCACTCCCAGATGTCACGTTCCTCATTCAATGTAAATCTATGGGATTTCCTTTTTTTTTTTTTTTTTTTATTATTATGCTGGGCTTTTCGCATTTTCAGACTAAAAACACAAGGGTGACTGCTTAACCAGTATCACATGTTTGCATGCACATCAGCTTCATACCTAAGGAGTAGTATTCATATACAGTGACAGCTGCTGGTTGAAGGAAGCCTCCATTCATTATTCTGTGCAGCCGGAATGAAATCCTGTCTTCCCTGGTATGAGAAATCTGCAGAGAGTGGAAGTGCAGAAAGCAGAAACCTTATAGTAAGCATGCAAGTGTGTGTTTGTGTGTGCACATGTAGATATACTTGGTTATGACCAAAACAGTCATTCTCACAGTTATGACTAATTATAGAAGAAGTATACATACTGATCTTTTGATGACAACCTCACTAAACCTTTGGTAATAGTGGCACCATTTTTATTTTTATTTTTACATTAAAACACTTTTATTCTACTCTTTTTAATGTAAAACAGAGACGGAGACCTTGTCCAGGTAGAGGATGAGGGATCCTCGCTCTGAAAGCTGCTTGTTCATCTCAAATTTCTCAATCATCCTGTCATGTCCAGTTGACAGCTACAAAAAGAAACAATAAGTTAGTATTGGAAAGTTTGATAATGGGCCACTGTAATATCCAGTTGAGCACAGAGTATGGCATTTGTGAGAAGATCAAGCAAACGATTACACCCAGAATGTCAGAAAAAAGCTATATTAATAAACCCACCTTCGCACTTGTATGTTTTAATATACATTCACGAGTTCACGCTTAAATTTAATTAGCTGAGGTATGGTATGCGTATTTGGCGTGCTGTCCGGGGAAGGGCTCCAAGCTCTGGAATGGCCCGAACCTAGAGTACCTCCAAAAAGTAAATGGACAAGAGGACAGCCGCCAGATCAAGAACATCCCACGAAATAGCATTAAGTACTGGCAGGGGCTGATTTTATTTTATGAGAAAGTCATCTCGTTGGCGGGCCGGAAGAGCCTACGTACTCCAGTGGGAGCGACTTAAGTGTTGGAAGGGTAGGCCCTTCCGAGCTGATGCTCAACAGGAGCTCATAGCGTTACTGCTGTGGCAGTAGGGAGATACAGAAAAGGCTCCTACGGGAGCAGACACTGCTGCGACAGTGAGGAAATACGGGAAAAAGGCTCCTGCGAGGGCGGGCACTGCTGGGATGGCTGGAGTGAGGATTAGCTGTTATATATGGGTAAGGGGATGTTAAAGAGGGTTGCTATGGTAGATCATTGTTTTGAGTGAACGGGGATGGGCTGGCATTACAGGGGTTGGCTTATGAGGGTTCGGTGAGCTTCTTTGATAAGGAATTGGTCTGACCGCTAGTAGGTCTTAAGGATGGTTAGGGTGTGGCGGAACATAGCAGTAAATGGGAGCATGAGAGGAGGAGGAGGAGAGATAGCTGCTTGAGCCACCTGCAGAGCTTGCTTCCGCTGCTGTAGTTGTTGGCTGCGGGAAAGTAGAAGTGTTAGTAACAATTGATGGGGCAAGCTAAAAAAAAAATGCCTGGGTAGCCTACTGTGTTGCCAGCTTAGCAATTGGTTGCCTGGTTTGACAATTCCTCAAGCCTTGTCCGCATTATTACGTTCCTGCTGGAAAAGCATCTTTTCAACTCGTTGTGGCCCTACGGCCTTTTTAAATGGTCTCCAGAGAGGATACATTTGGAATGCTGTTTTAACGTTGTAGTATGGACTGTGGAAACAGAGGCTTTTGAAAACGATGAAGCATGTTTAGTCTTGTAAAATATTGTACCAATAGACATGATTATAACAGTAATGATAATTGAAGTTATGTGCTATTCACTTTCAAGTGGTTTCTAAAGATATTTACTTTTTATGCTTTTCGTATTACAGTCCTAGAAAGACAACAGCAATTTTACTCACACTTGCTGTCCTGTGGCAAAACACAATGGTAGTTGTGTTTTAGATAAATTCTGAGTGATCACGCAAAATAAATGGTGAAATATGTCCCTAAATAAAATGGTCCTGGCAGAATAATTGCATTCAACTTATGTCATCTCAGTGAGGTTTAAACATGCACAGTAAGGCAAATGTAGGGGAGAGCAGGGGCGAAAGTACCATTTTTCAGAAAAACTTCATTTTAAAAGATAATGTTGTAGACAGAGATATATTTCTGCTGTGGCCAGTAACTCAGAAGTGTGGTCTAACAATACCAGGTGGTATTTTGTAGAAATGTAGAAAGACTTCAGTATAATTTCACTTTGAACATAATTTGAACATTGTTACTTTCGACCCCATCGGTTGGGACGGAAGTAACACACAGGTGGGTCAAAAGTAACACAACAATATAAGCTAGACTTTTTTCTGTTACTCTTATTTTTCTTAAGTATACCTGATTGTGACCTTGTTAATAAATAATTGCAAACATATTTTGTCCTTTATCTTTGCAAAAAAAATATTAAATTACATTTTCATATTTTCATTTTAAATGTAAGTTTAAGTTTCATCAGATGTCTTAAAACCTGACTGTATTTTTTTATTGTTAATTTCAATGTATTTTTATATAATAATAAAAAAATTCAACAGAATGCACAATATAAAAATTTTATCACATTAGCATAATAAAAAAAAACTCTAAACATAATTTAACAGTAGGCCTATTTATGTGTCCATCCAGTTGTTTTTATGATTGAATTGAAAATGTGCATTAAAACATCTGGAAACACTGCAAATTCACAGGTGGTGGTGTAAAGGCTAAGATATGGCTAAAACCTAAACATAAATGACGTAGCAGCTGCCCAGAGAGAGATGTTCCTCTATGTCCAGAAACGCCCTCTCAAAAACATCTGGATAAAACCAGACCTCACTCAGACATATTCTTTTGGTATAATATGACATTAACATTTGAAAGAAATGATGCAAGACACAGAAATTCACAATATAGCTTGCACTGGAACACAATAAATACTTTTTGTGACTGTAGCGGGACAAAAGTAACAACTGTTACTTTCGTCCCAACAGGAACTCCTGACATTTAAACTCGATTTAATTTTATTTAAAAAATAGTTTGAAAATGCAAACTTTAGGATGTGTTAAAGCACTAAATAACCTGTAGATTGATCATTACTGTGACACATGAAACAAAAAAACAACACGACTAATAAAAAAAAAAAGCAGCTTCAAAAATTTACTTTTTGTACTCGAAAACAGTTTTACGGACCTAACTTCCGGAAACTATGAGGAAATCGCATGATGTTTCTCAGCTCCGTCAAGGATTGCATGCTGAATAGGCTGTCATAGCTGGGAATGCAAATGCAGAAAGAGGCTCGGAGAAAATCGCTTTGTTAATTTCGTCCCGTGTTACTTTCGCCCCGGTTTGGATGACTTGCCTTGAAAAAATGCCTTGGCTTCATGGTTAAAAATGGCATCCTCATCTGATAGGATTACGTCATAACGTCGTTTAACAAACTTTAGCCACGCAACCTGCATTAGCGTCTTCACCTGAAAAATGTATTGATTTAAGACACGCGCTCTGCTCCGCTAGAGAAGGCAGTCTCAAACTGTCCTGCGACCGGAAATGCAGCGGTGAAAAGATTGAGCCGCGGCGGGAAGTGAGAGAGACTTGCTGCAGTGAGAACTGGGGTGCGGCCCAGGCTGGTTTAAGCCTGCTGCTGCTGCTGTGATTCCAGCGCTTGAGGAGAGTCTGGTCTTGAGCAGGACGATCGTGGTGTTGAGCGAGGCGAGCTCGGGGCTTTGCACGGTATATTGCCCACAACGTGTGGCTTGGCGAGAAGAGCAGCTGTCACAATGATGCTTAATGGTGCTCGGCGCGTGTTTGGCGAGGTAGGAGTGATCATGGGTCCGGCAAAAAGTGGCAGATCTGAAAAAATCTCCGGTACAGAACTCTTCATTGGAAGGAAACTTGGGTCAGACAAAGCGAACCGAATGCTGATAAACCGTCAATGGATAGAGGTAAGTCAGCGATATTTATACTGTGGTATTGATTACTAGAATGAAGTCCACCTGTGTTGATTAGGCTAAGTATCTGACGCGCTCCTCCCGAATCTTATTACGAGAACATCATAAAATGTTGTTCTTGCTATAGTTATAATATACAGTATTATAATAGAGAATAGTTAATATAATACAACATAGTTGTGATTGAAAGTTATCAAATAACAGAAAGAGTTTGCTACTACCACAGTGGGAAAAAAAGCAGTTTGTTGGGACTGACACTATATGCACATTGCAAATAAAAGCCTCTGAAGTTATTAATTTCCTTTTATCAAAAGCAAATGTGAATAATAGAAATATGATTCATACCGTCTTAAGATCATTCTCATCCACAACAAATCCTGTCAGTAATGATATGTCCAATATAGACATGGTGGCATCTCTGTCAGCAGACAGATATCTGTGGAGACATCGAAGCAAAAAGTTAAACTAAACATAGTGATACATTTGATAATTTTCAAGGATTATTCACTGTATCAAGCTACCATTTTGTACAACTGAAATTTGAAAAGTTTAAAAAAAAAATTTTTTTTAAGTTTTAACTTTGATTTTCAGTTGATTCGGACAGAAACATGATGAAAATGGCACATATTTGCACACCTGATATTAATAATGAGTTTGTAACTCTCAGTTGCTCCTTGATATGTTACTATAAAAAAAGAAAAGAAAGAAAGACACATTTTCTGTTATTTTCCATATTTGTTATAATTCAAGTGCCAAATGAATGGGCAATTATTACAAAACATGTAATGCCTTTTTCAACCCCAAAAATAGCAAACTTGTTTTATATTATATTTTGTTTTGCATCAATAAAATGAAGCCAATTAAGGACCATCAAGATTTCATGTAAATTACACATTTTTAATAATAATAAAAAATAAAAAATAAAATTAAAATTTGTAAAAAAATATATATATATAAACACTGTAAGCAAAATGGCTTCATTTTCCTTTTTTGAAATGAAATGAAATTATTAACCTTTATTAGCCCTTTCAAAAGCCAAAGAAAGTTCAAAGTTCTTGCAAGTGGTTTTGCTTTCTTTTGGTTTTGCATAGTACTCAGTCACAACCTGCAGAAGAGAAAACAACACAAAGCACAATTAAAGACAGTATCTACGGTCTAATGTAAGGTCAGATTTAGCTCTGAGTATTGCTTTCTTCAGTCACTCACAGTTACAGAGGCCTCTCCAGAACCCTTAGCACTGATTGTGATTTGCCTGTTGGATGAAATCTGTTGATAAAAAATAAATAAATAATAATAATAATAATAATAATTGCTTAGGATTATTGATGATTGTTTAGGCTTTATGTCTTAGAGACCCTTTTAGCCTTTTGACATGAGACATGGCCTTACATTCTACATTCTAATGGTACGTACCCCCCCCCCCCCCCCAAAATAAATAAATAAGATCTTAAACAGATCAACTCTCTCTTCAAAGGCAATCTGAGAAGCCAGTCAAACTCTGTACCTAGCTAACAAACTAACCTCATGCTCATAATAATGCACGTGCATAAAGAAGTGTTCTTTATTTAGACTATAATTAATTTAGACTATAATTAATTGGTTACAAATGTATTTGGTACATGTTTGTATGTTTGGCTTTTCTTTTAGCCTAATTGCCATTGGTTATTTGTATTAGTAAATCTCTAAATGCTTATATTCAGGTGTATGAATGTACAGTACCTCTTTTTTACAGTACAGTTTATTATCGTCTAGATGCTTCTTTCTTGGTATCAAAATTAGTTGTATGTTAGCTATAGTTTCATTTATTAAATCCCTTATATTCACAATTGATCGTCTCTTTTTACTGCTCATAATTCGGAGTTGTTCAATGTTGATCCTTGCTACATGCTAAATTACTGCTAGTACTGCATAAAGTAAGAAAGCTTTTCTTCCTTGCTCAGGAAAATAATCTTTCCTAGAACTTATAAATTATTACAGAGCATACTCGGTCAATGGACAGATCAAATAATTAGAATATTGATTCTGCTACAGTTAATTCTAATATCTAATCTTAAAATTAATTATTAATGATAACTAGTTATAGTTAATTATAAATATTTCCCCTTTGAATTAATTTGCTACATAATACTAGTACTACTACTAATAATAGTAATAATAAATACATACATTAATTTGTTAATGTTGATCAAATATATCAAATGTAGCTACTGTAAGTAATATTAGAATGAAAAGTAGTAGCTTAATCTTAAACCAGGTATAGGTCAAATATACTTGCTCATACAATATGTTGTATGAGCAAGTTAAAAAAAAAAAAAATTCTGTCTTTCCAAACCCATAATAATGTTTTTATTTTTTTTTATTTTGATGCATTCTGAGAGCTCTCTGACCCTGTCATAGATAGCAAGGATCCTAACATGATCAAGGCTCAGAAAAATAGCAAGGGGATTGTTAAAATAATCCATGTGATATCAGTGGTTCAGCTGTAATTTTATGAAACTACAAGAATCCTTTGTGGTGTGCAAAGACAACAAAAATAATGAATTTATTTCACCCTATAGCACCATTTTGGGGAGTATGACATGCAGAATTTTCATTTTTGGGTGAACTATGCCTTTAACTTGTATTATAGTCTTAACTGCATAAATGAAATATAGCTTAATCCTTGTTAAAGTCCTTTTTTGATTAACTAATGAAACAGACAGAAGCAGGTATATTAGGCTGTGGTCACTTTAGGACCTAATACACCACTCCACTGTAATGAAACACATTTGTTCTCATCAACTGTTGATATTCTCTTTAGGGGTGTCAAAATGAATACATGCAATAAATGCAGACATGGTGGATATTTACTTTCGGCACAAACTCACCTTTTCTGTTTGTGCGAGATAAGAGTTGTCTTTATTGAACTTCCACACAATCGGCTGCCGGCTGCCATCGACTCGGATCGTCATCTCCAGGTCCAACTGCCTCGTATCTTTCACTTGAATCCTGTACTCTGCTACAGCCTGAAACACCATGATGGTGGCCTGGGATGGAGGAGACAAGTTTGAATGGATGTGTAGGCTTCACCTCGATAGTCTAATTGTTTATGTTCTTTTCTTAAATATTGCATATTGCACATGTGGACAGATATGCAATGCAGATTTGCATGCGGAATGTAGACTACAAACCTGAGTCGTGCCATATCCTCCACTGGACTGCCTCTGGCTGTTGAGCCATTTTACGATGGGAGCTGCACTCTGAAAGTCTTGAGCTTTTACGAGAGCCAAAAGGGCATAGGCCGAAGCCTCTAAAGTAAAGGTATGGCTTCCAGGGACAGGATAGTGACTTCCATCTGTTTGAGAATAATTAAAAAGCGCTTCTCAACATACAGATTGTTTCAAAGCATCTGTACTTTTTGTTTATGGAGAGCAAATGTGAATCAAATTTTATAATTGTTCACTTTAAGTCATCATTTATTCCATTATTAGAATGTATCTTTGTCTTTATTGCTTTGAATATAATGCACTGTAAATGTTATGTTGTTATGCATCTTAAACAATGCTGTTTGCATCTGAATGAATAAATGAATAAATAAATAAATGATGCATTTATATAGTGCTTTATTGTATATTGTTGTACATCCAAAGTGCTTTACAATCATGTGGGGGCAATTAAGCATAAATGAATTGTTTTCAGAACAGGTTAAATTAACTGTACACATAGATTTAACAGAAATGGCTTTATCTTTACCTGCAGAGGCTTTTCTCAATAGGATTTGTTTGTTGAGTGCATTTCCATTGGCAAGAGCATACGATGTCATTGCCACTGCGTAAGGATTTGTCAGACCTTGAAACTGAGATCTGAGGTAGACAATGGCTTTATATATGCTACTGTCAAGACTCTAAAAAAAAAAAAGTTGGAGAGAATAAATTACATGAAGTGGCATAAAGAAAAAAATAAATAAATTGAGTTAGAAACATGTTAGCTATATCAAGGGTTACATTTTAACTCAAAGACTAGCAGGACCTACTGAGATTTGGCTGGCACAAATGCCTCTCCCCTCCTGTAGGGCAATGAGCACAAAAGCTGTCATGGATGCTTGAGAATTTTGCCCATGTACGTTCCCCTGTGCACAATGATGAAATTGTGATATTAGAAAAAATTTAAGGTTCGAGTAAAGATATGGTCACATTTACCATTGTGAAATTATGAGAGTGAAATCCATTCATGTCAATGAGAAATGGAGCAATATAGAATTTAGAATTTCACCAACTAAACATCCCTATGCAAACTGGTAGTGATGAACACTAACAAGCTTTCTGGTTGATGTTTGGCAGTGACTACCGTGTGTGTGGAGACTCACAACTTTCCAAACAGTTGGACAAGTGGCATCTACTTGGTACAGCCAGTTTCGGTACAACTCTTCATTTCAATATCATAAAACAAGCCATAAAAAGAGGCTGTTTGGACAGGATTTAGTTTGCTAGCTGGTTCTATAGCACTGCATATTTATTTAATAATCTTTACAATATTTCATTCATGTTATTTTGTCACATTCAGGGATGTTTATTTTTTGTGCTTAATCTGCTAAGAAAAAACTCATTCTGTCTGTTTGAACCACGCAAACACATAACATTAACATCAACATAACAGCAGGTTGATGATGGACAGACATTGCATTGATAAAAAAAGACCAGTATTTAATGCCAATGTGATGTTGATTTACCACTGGAGTTTGGATACACAACCTAAAAACAGCAAATATCAGCTGACGTCAGTATTGGACATCAAATTGAAGGGGTCATGTGATTTCAAGTTTTCCTTTGCCTTTTGAGTGTTAGAAGCTGTTCATGAATAGATAAGTTGCCAAGACTACAGTCTCAAACCCAAAGAGATATTCTATTTAAAAGTTAAGACTCGTCCACACCCTCCAAAAATGCCTCGTTTAAACACGACCCACATGTCTACGTCACTGTTTGGGAAGATTTGCATAATGGCCCCCAAATGTTTACACAAAGAAAGAAGGCGTAACTTTGATTCTCTCTTTAGTATTGTTGTCATGAAGACATTTTGTGTTTCTTTGTGAAAGTGATAATACTTTGTTTGGCCTTCTAAAAGAGGACATAATTAAAAATCAGTGGTTAAGTTGAATTTACAACACCGTTCCAAAGAAGTTCAAACCAAGTATTCAGATGTGTACAGAGCATTTTACAGAAGACCTCCAGCCATGTTTTGATAAGAATTTGCCTCTGATGATTCAAATGCAACTTTTGAGCAATTTTACGAAATATCAACGTCTTGTGACATTGTATGCCTTCTGGGGAGGGTTCAAAACATCAGCTTCTAACTCATCTAACTTCTAACCGAATGAATAATTTGTGTTGGGATTATTTGGTTATTGGTAATATCAAAAAAAATGCTTTGTTTATTCAATGTTCCCCACATATATAAGAGTAGCTTATAGGTTCAAAGTTCCTTCAGCAAAATACCAGGATGTTCTGACATTTACAGTGAATATCTTAAATTTTGATTTGTTCCTTAAATCTCTTATTGGCATAAGAGGACTTGGAATATAATGCATAAGATGTACAGACTATTCTTTTGACATGAATTATTAAATTAATGCTACAATGCAGAAGGAAAGTTTTACAAGTTAAGAACGACGTGAGGGTTAGTAAAAGATGAGCAAATTTTATTTTGGGGTTAACTATCACTTCATTGTTATAATTTTTTTAAAACAGGTCTAACTCACAATCATCTCTCCATGAATCATAGGGCCATCTTCTCTGAAAACACCATCAGGTAACTGCTTGTTCAGTATGAGCCACTTGAGAGCAGAGCAGATCACATTGCGGTCGATGTTTACAATGTTACTGGCCATGGCAAATACTTTAGCAACATATGCTGTCAGCCTTTAGGAGAAAAACAAACAAACTTGAGTATTAATTATGGTGAGATTCTTGAGTAAAAGCTTTTACTGACCAAGCAGAAATATTGAGGAATATCTTAGTTACCAGGTGCTGCTTGGACGATTAAGATATGCAGCATAGGACCCATCACTTTTACGATATGCCAGCTGTTGATTGTAACCTGTTCATCAAGATGATAAGAGGGGTATACTATATGAAACAAACATTTAGGAGCAGGAAAGTTGACTTCACAGTGTTTAGTTTACCTCTCGTGATGTACATAGCAGCTGTCTGCCTAAGCCCAGCCTTCACTGTATGCCACTGTTTAGTTTTGTCCAAGTAATGTGTTGCAATGACAGGCATTGTTAGGCCAATCATGTTCTGCTCCCCACAGCCACCAGGCAGGATAATCAAGGAACCCATGGCCTGACCACTAATAGCCTTCTCTATTGTTATACTGATTGTATCTCCTGTGCACAAGAGATTGACATACTGGTAAAAACAATACCAATTTTATTTTGCAAACTTATAGCAGATGTTAGAGGAGTCACCTATTGCAGATACATATGTGTTTGCAGGTGTGTTGGGCGCCTGGTCCCTCAATATAAGGCTCTTGATAACCTCCACATGTTCACCACCTGTTCCAGAAAGACAAGAACTGTACAGTCACATTTCACTCTTATGAATGGTGTGGCTTTTATTTAGTATATGATTGAGGCCAGGAGAGAAGTTCACCCAAAAAGATAATTCTGACATTAATTACTCACTCTCATGTCCTTCCAAACCTGTTAGACCTTCATGCATCTTCAGAACACAAATTAAGATATTTTTGAGGAAACCCGACAGCTCTCTGACCCTCCCACAGACAGCAAGGATACTACCACGGTCAAGACCCAGTGGTAAGGACATAGATGAAATAGTCCATGTGACATCAGTGGTTCAACCGATATTTTTATGAAGCTATGATAACACTTTTTGTGCACGTGAAAAGACAAATGCTAACTTTATTCACCAAATCTTCTCTTAAATAATGACAGACTTTGCATTCTTGAGTGAACTAACCCTTTAACAGCAGGATCAGAAATTTACCAGGGCTCAAGACAAAAATCATAAAATTTACAATATTCAAAAAACACAGAATGAGAAGAAAACACTTCTAACAACTCAAAAATATGCCCAAAGTAAAATGCACATGTAGAGGTTTTGTTGGATTCCCCTTACCTTTCCTAGAAGGACTGAATTGTAGATTTTCATTAAGTTTGGTCAAAACGCCTTCAGACTAAAGAAATGAAGTGAAGAATGAGTGACAAAGAGAACAAAGGGTATATAGTTCAGATTCATATGTGACTTCTTAGAAATTAGCATGATTGCTTGGTTTGTTGTCTTTAAACCTTGAGGAAAGCTGAAGGTTAATTTCTTTATGTCATCTTTTGGGAACTGTTTACATTATTCTAAACCTACACTCTGCAATGAACTGTCTTGTTATTTGATCAAAAGGCTTCAATTTCCTACCACCACTAGGAGATCTTTCTTCACTCCATCACTGCCACGTCCTGCAGCAGCTGCCTTCACTACAATGGCGTGGCGTCCAAAAGCTAATGGCACGATCACAAAAGGTACAGAGTATGATGATTTGGCATCTACTGTCACAGTGGTAGAGAACTTTCCTCGCTTGCTAGCCGGGCTGCAGATGTCTTTGGTTTCCATCAGTTCCACGCGTACCTGCAAGAAGAAATAAAACTCAAATATTCCTTATGAATAATTACAGGCTGATAGTGGCCAAAGCTAATTCTGTCATCATTTATGAGGGCCTGTGTGATGGGTAAATCATTCTTTCAATCTGACCTTTACTTTTCTGCTGTACAGGTTGTGGATAATGGCCTTGATTTCAATTTGCTCGTTGCGCACAGCTGAATATGGCAGCTTTAGGTCAATAAAGAAGTTTTTCACCACTGTCATCTCATGGACATCTGCCACACAGATACCTTTATAGAGATAAAAAGAGAGCAACTTTTTATAGAAAGCATGTATTGCAGTCCTATGAAACCAAAGAATACAGAGAAAACACACAACTAAATTATTGTCTGGGGTAATCAGCACATTCAGCAGCATGCCACTAATGCAAAAAAATAAGATTCTAAATGGCTGTGAATATTACATTTATGTGTTCACATCAACAAATTGTGTTTACAACAAGAGTGTGTACCATGAGTGCTGGACAAGCTGATGGCTGTAATTTCCCAGGTTGTTATAGAGTCTTTCAGCTTGAGTCCATCCCTGGGTAAGGTGGTTGTTTGACTAAAAGAGAGATCATCTTTTACTAAAGCAGAAACATCACTGGCTGACCAATTACTGTTGGAAACTGCAGGTCAAACTCACCACTGGCGGTTCATTGAGGAACATTTGGGCAAAACCACTTCCTCCCAAAGCCAACTTTCAGGGAAGAGTGAACGTGTCACAATGTCATCCGAATTGACAAACTCCTCGCTTTCACCTGAGGGTCAAAGAGTGGTTGATATATTTGTGCAAAACAAAACCAAAACAAAGTATTTTCTGCAATTGTAGAACCAAAACTTTTCACATCTCTGGGGTAAATTATTCTTCTCAAGAAACACCTGAAGCACGATCTGACTTCAAGCAGATTTGCAAGAGCGAGTTTACATAGAAATTTGTAGACTATTATTGAGAATGCTCTTACTGCGGGCTAGAATCTGTTCTTCAACTGACTTTACGCGATGGTCGGCTATCACATTGCAGCAGTGCAGGAAAGCCTGTCTGCACTCCTCTCCATCCACAATGAAAGATGCCCGATACTGACAGGTGATGCTCAAATCCTCGATATTCTTCAATCCATCCAAACAGCATTCTCTCTCAATGCCAGAGTATTTGTTCGCTGGAGGAAGATTACATAAAAGATTACAGTTTCTTGACGCATACACCCACACTCGCACACAAATCAGAGCACAGAAATTTGTTGTCTACGGCATACTGCCTCTCAACTTCTATAAATACAATATCTTTGATACTGGAATGCATTACATTACATTACTTAAAAAAAAAATAAAAAAAATAAAAACAGGTAAAATTGTTGTTTTTTAATTAACTAAACTCACAGCTTCATTTTTGCAGAAAGAGATGCATGGATGCAGGTATTCACAAATGCAACTTTCATCTCTCTCCCCCTCTCGCTCTCTTTCTCTCTCTCTCTCTCTCTCTCAAAATGGCCATATTTCTAACGTAAAAATCAGTAGGCTGATATTATTTAAACTGCAACTTCCATATCTTTCCTCACTTTCTTGTTTCAACCTAAAACTGATGCTTTGTGCTGGAAATTGCACTCTGCTTCTGTAAAAGGTAAACTTTGATTTGATTGACCAGCTCAATTAGTGTGACATTGACGAGCACTGTTAGGCTGAAGATATAACTTTTAAAAGTTTTGTCAACAGGAGCGCTGCCTAAAGGAGTGCAGCAGATCAGTGCAAAAATGTAAAATATTGGGAGAAACAGAGTTTGGCCACTTCTAATTATTGGGGGGGGGGGGGGGGGGGGGGGGGTCAATGTCAATGGTGTTTACAGCCCTGCTATAGCTGCATTTAAGCTAAACCTTGATAAATCAATCAAACAATTGTTTAAAGATGGCTTGCATCTTTCTTACATAGAGAACGCAGGAGATCCATTGAGGTTATATCTCGTCTTTTTCTTCGTGCTGAAGATTGGCATTGAGTATCTGGAATAAGAACAGCATCAATAGTTGAGATTAATTCCTTGACATTATAAATATCAGGTTATAAAAGTCAGTATATGGATGTTTTTGAACATCAGAAAAACAGATAGAAACAACAGAAAAACAATAAAATGCAAGTACTTGTCCTGACGTCAGTGCCTCCAGCAGAGCTGGACTCAAACAGCAGGCCGGCATCACTGAAGACTTGCATACTGTCTTTTCCACTTCCTGCTGTGCAGCCAATGTCATGTGACTCAACAACATCCCAGATCTGTTGGGGAAAGACACAAGTCAAAGAGGAAAATGGCAATATATTCATGTAAGAAAATGTAAATACTTTTCACTTACAATGGTAAGATTAAATGCTGATCTACAAACCTTTGTTTGAGTTATCCTGTTCTTATTGTTCAGAACATAGACACCTTTATCCACAGCCACCAACCCAACTTTAGCCCCAGGATCTCCTGTTATGCTTAGGCTGAAGTCTTCACCTGGCTCATACACATCGACTGGATCGTAAACTTCCACTTTAAGCTGGGAGATCGAAGAACATCGATCAACTTTACAAGCTAAGATTAATTCACAGAGTTTTGTCACCAGAGCTGAATTACCGTTCCCATGCATGTGTCCTTCACGTCAACCCAGACTGAATCAGACACCACCTCAGACGATCCCACATGATAATAAGCCACAAAGCGGAAGGATGGCACCATGTCTTTGGTTACAGGCAGAGACAGAGACACTAGAGATTGTCCTCTTCGCTTAAACCTGTCTGCTTGAATGATCTGACCTTTACTTAAGATCTGAAATTGTGACAGATGTAAAAACACTGAATACATTTAAAACATTTAACAAACCACATAAGAACAGACTGCATACTTGAAGGGTTAGTGAAGCCTAAAAAAGTGGTCAAATAAAGTGCATCTATCCATATTAAAACATTCACCTTACCGCTCAGCATGCGCAGCGGTGATATGTGACGAATGCACAAGTGCGACGGAGAGACATTAAAACAAAACACCTTACTAGAAGCACAAAAGAGGATTTGTAAAGACAAAATGTCAGAGGATTTTGATTGAAGCCAATAGTTTTCCTTTGGTAAAAATAAGGAAACCTTGCTTCCTTTGCTCCTGGAGCCACGTGATGCAAATTTTAATATGGTTAGATGCGCTTTATTTGACTACTTTTGGACTGTTGAACAAAAACACCCACCCATGGTATTATAAAATTATAAATCTTGGTAGAGCAATAACACATTTTTATATAGCTTTGATTGGATTAGTTTGAAAGAAGAAAGTCATATACACATAGGATGCCTTGAGGGTGAGTAAAACATGGACTAATTTTCATTTCTGGGTGAACTAACCCTTTAATAACGTCTCCTCTTGAATCATGGTGTGACTGTCACTCACCAAGTAGGTGAAATCTTGATCTATCACTCTTGAGCTTCTTCCCAAGTTCAGACTGACTTTCATTTGATCACCGATCTGAAGTGCTGCAGCATCAATGCCGATGTGCAGGTAGTTGTTGGAGCCATCTTTCGGCTTGTAAGCCTGAGCCGTCATCTTTTTCACTGCCTGCTGTTCGTCGGTTAATTGTGGATCTTTGGTCTTTACCTGGAAAGAATAAACATATTGTTTTCTAATGTGATGTGAACAATATGTTTCACTGCTTGTTTTTCAATTGCTAACTGATCTAGTTTTTCAAGATCACCAGTGAAGCCGACTGAACATTAGAGAAGTGTGGATGACAGGGCTTACAGTGATCTCCAATGTAGAAGATCCTCCCGGAGTGTTGACAGTAACTTTTGCAATGCCGTTATCTTTTGTTTGACCTCTGACCCCTCCAGGATTGACCTCAACTTCCACATTTCTAGCAGGTGTTTGGTCAGGATTTGTTATGTAGACCTATTTGCAAAACCCAGACCAAAAAATATGGAATGCAGTTAGTGTTTTTCTTTTTTCTTTTACTTCCAATAATTTTCCTGTAAGTTATATTTTTTTCTTCCTGGTTAAAATTTCATACCGAGACATCGAAGGGCATTCCAGGTTTGAAGAAGTGTGGTGTTTTTTTGAAGTGGATGGTGTATGGTGATGTCACAATCTGAATACCTTTCTTTTGTGCTTCCACCATTTCACTGCCTGAAACATGTGATGATATTCAGAAATGCAATCATGCAAATTACATGTTTTGATGCCTAAAAATAAAATAAAAATTGTTGTCCAGCAAGAAGGTTCTCCAGACTTTGTGTAGTTCTTACCAGACTCGGTTAACACGCTCACTGCAATGTACAGTGACTGGCCGACAAGCTGCATGATGTTTGGGAAGGTCTGCAGGATGTGTTTTCTTTTTAGCTCTGCTGTTCCACTTCCATCCCAGATCTGACATTCAACATAAAATTAACTCATAAAATCGTGGGTTTACTTTGTTCATGAGGGCCAAATTTGCACTTCCTTTTGCATTTTTAAAAATGTGTTCATAAATGGGGCAAGTAATTGCAAATCTGATAACAGTCTGGTGTTTTTACAGAACAAAATATAGCTATGTGTGATGTGTGTGTGTGTGTGTGTGTGTAGTACCTGCACTCTCTGTAAGGAGCCTGGTATACTTATCTTCCCTTTATCTTCAGTCACCACACCAAATACAACAAATCCATGACCCCTGACTTTCTCCCCAAACAGATACCTTCAGGATAAACACACTTACATATAAAAGGAGGTTGTTTTACACTACCATTACAACATTTTAATGAAAGTATATTATAGACTTTTCATTAAGATCAAATGATATCAACTTGAGGAAAATGGGCATCCGATGACCTTTTAAAGCTATTAGAAACATGAATATAGCCATAACACAACAAAAGTACTGTACTTGGCTTTAATATCAAATGATAGACTATCATCGTTCACGTAGAAGAAGGCTTTCTGTGGACTCAAAGTGACCTCGAAGCTGGGCAGGACTGCAGAAGGAACAGGAAGAAGCTGAGTTGATATTAGCATATTGTAGATGTTAAGGGTTTATCTTTGTGTAATGTTGTTTCGTAACAGCACGCAGAGACACCTACCGTATTCTTTCACCTCAAACTCACTGGAGAAGTTCTTCTGTGGACTGTTCTGGTGCCATGCCACAAGTTTCCACAAGCCTGGGCTATTTAGACACCAGATGAAAAGATCATTATCTGTCATTTCACAGTCTTTTTGAAACATCTATGTATTGTATATTTGTTTGAAATGAACACTATTTTTTAATTACTTAATTTTCTAGCAAAGAAAGTATACATTAAATACATATTTTATTTTTTTTTATTGTAAAACAACAGACATTTGACATAATGAGAGATAATGAGTTTTTTTTTTTTTTGTTGTTAAAAATCATTTTTTAAATTAAAATTAGCCTCTTCTAAAGGTAAAATATGTTAATTTAAATCATTAAATCATTTTATCATTCTTTATTTCATGTTAACTCAAGTTAACTAAAGTATATGTCAGTTTTAATATTACTTTTCATTAAAAAGTAATACATTTTAAATGAAACCACACAGGCACTCGTCCTCACCTAGCTGGATCCGTCAGGCTGAAGGTTCCTGAAACTATTCCTCCACCGGGATAAACAGATTTGCTCTCAAGGCTGATGCCATCAGGTGTCTACCAACATTAAATATATTAAAACATTTATAAATATGCATTAAAACGCAAACAGCTAAACACATTAACAAAAAGTGCAATACTGTGGAGTACAAAAGTCTCTAGAAAGAGACAAAAATCTGGCATCTTGCAGTGTCATGTTTTGCACCTTGTTGTACTTTATTACACACATATTTACCAGAATCTCCACTCTGACTCTACTTTCCACAGGCCGTGTCATGCCTGGACTCAGTGAAAACACCCGGTAATAAACTACAGGGAGAAGACAAGTATTAGAAGACTATCTTGGTGCGAGAACAATGATGGAAACAAATGCAGAGCAGCAAATACTAGCACACCTGTGCTGTCTGGAGTGTAGATGGTCTTGTCGGTCTGTAAAACTATGTTTCCAGACTGAAAGATCACCATGACCTTTTTCTCAAGCAGCTTCTGTGGAAACTGGGCTTGCAAAATGGCATATTGCTGTACCCCTTTCTCAAAGGAAAACACATTTCCGGGTATCTACAGACACGCCATACACAGACAACTGAAATAAAAACATGCTGAAACACAGCGAGCTTACTTTCATTGTGCTAATTATCACTGTAAATATGTCTGTAAAAAAATTGACAGTCTCCTTCCAAAACATTGGTGTGAGTGGAGCGCCTCACCTCTATCTCGACTAGATCCTGGTAGTTCTTGGTGGGTGTCAGAGTAACTGACTCACTCGTCACTTCACGGTTGTTATCTTTAGGGTTCCTTACTGAGATTTTAACATTCAGACTGGCTCCAGAATAGTCCTGTGCCTCCACGAACACCTTCTCTGGGGACCCCACCTTCAGTATATTGGGCGCTGAGAGAATGTAACTGAGCAAAACACATTCATTTAGGAGAAACAGATCTTGGCCTCATTTCACAGACAGCAGTTTTACAAAGGATGCAGCACTACATTTATTTACTTTAAAATACCCAAGGAGATTAAATAAATAGATTTAATTTTGTCTAAAGTGATTTGCTTGGAAGAGCTATAATTGTTTCTCACAAAAGCGAATGCACAAAGCACACCGGGCTCTAAAGGAAAGACCTTTGTATATTTCTTTTCTAAAGGAAAGACCTTTTGAAATTTCTTTTTTAATCTCCAGTAAATGATCATTATCAGTAAATTATTTACATAAACGCAATATAAATGATAAATAGAAATAAATTGATGTTACAGTTAAGTAATAGATTGTAGCCTAACAGCATAATTGTTTTTGTATATTAATATTTTTTTTTGGTTTTAATGTTACTATATTGATTTTAATAGTAAATAATTGTAATAATTGTATTTCTTTAGGTAATTTATTTTAAAATATTTGTCTTCTCACTATATCTGAATCAGTGTCCACAGATAACCATCCAATCATTCGTATGCTTTATCCAGTTTATGAGAAAACTATTTGAAATATTTAGATAATTTTGTTTTCTCCTGAAACAGGTTATATTAGCATCAACAGAAAAACAAAACAAAATGGCTATTTTCTGTCTGACCTTGGTGATGGGCCATTGAGTTAAGTCATCATATTTTTGTGTATTTCAAGTAATTTTTAATTGCATTAAATAGAAAATAGTGTTTAATTTGTTGTATAAATTGTTTAAATTGTTGTTTAAATTGATGTATAAATACTTAATATGTGACCTGACATGTTGATTTTGTGGATTGATATACAGTAATTGATTTTTTTTTTAATAGTTAAAATGACTAAAAATTCAGGATTTCATCACCACCATCAGATATCAGATGAATATTTTGATAATATTTGATTATGATATTCTAGATTTGGTGAGGAATTGTTGGTCACACGTGAAAGTGTAATCTGTCTGTTAACATGAGAATGAGTTTTGTAATGTTAAAAACATCTTTTTTTCTGTTAAAGGTATGGTTAAAATTGTATTACACAGTCCAAGATAAACATTTGATAAAAAACGAAAATAGTTAGTAGGTTGCATCAAAGCATAGCTCAGTAGCTTAGTACACATGAAACATAAATTAGTTTAATTTGTCTAGTACAAGTTTTTTTTTTTTTTTTTTTCAATAATTTATAATTTATTATTTGTTATTATTTATTTTTCAGAAATTTCCGTCTGAACTTTTCCCAATAAATTTGAGATCTTTAATCGAGCGCACATAAATATTGAAAATACAAAGTTTGGCTAAGAAATACATCTGTTTTATATTTGAATACAAAATGAATTCAGAAGCATTAGATGTGGAATACGTTATACATTACATGTTACATTACATTATGTGTTATATGGTGCTGTCCTGATGTGTGTGTTATTATACTCACAGTGGGGTGCAGAGAGAGAGGAGCGGTAATGAAACGACAAAAGTCGCCAGCCACAACGATTCCACGCGCATCGTGCCTGTCTGTCTCTGACGGACTCTTAACTAAAGTACCAAATGTTAATTCACAATATATTCATCCTCCCTCATCATCACCATCCTCCTCCTCCCTCCCCTCCTCTTCCTCGCTGTCAGTTATTGGGTAAGATGGGTGGAGGGACCTGCGCTATGATTCAGCGGTGGACCATCCTGTGTGATAAAGTTGTGACATCTTCTCTTTCCTCTTTTTTTCTCTCTGGGTCAGAGTGTCAAAGCAGCATCATGCTGGCATGAAATCATGTGGTTCTAAATAAATTAATCAGTTATCTATGTTTTATATTGTGAAAAAAGTGTTGTGCCCATCACAGATAGCAACATATTGTTGACCCAGATCTGACCCACATCCGACACATGTGGAATGATGCTCCAGCCCACATGTAGTGTGGAATGATGACATTTGAGCAGACTGCTCCTGTTTGCCAGATCTGGGCCACAAGCAGGCCATAGCAATGGCACATGTCACTGGACCTTTAATTTAAAATTACGTCAGGTGATGATAGCTTCAGAATCAGTTAAGATATAAAAATAGCACAAAAAAATTAACTACAATAACATACAAAGACAACATCAACAAATGAACCTCTAAAAAGTGTAATGTCGCATGCATGCTGTATACCATAGGACAAAACACCAAGCATGCATCACAGCATAGAAAAATTATGTAGATGAATTGTCCTATTATTTTATTTCATTCTAATTATTTGGTTCGTGTATTTATTTTGCAGGGTTTGTTGTTGGGTCTTTTAGAAGCTTATTGCGATGTCCAGAATTGATCCTATTATCTGAATATTCTGTCACCATTGTTGAGATTCATATGCTGATTGCTGATATCTGTGTGTGTGTCAGTAGGGTTTTTTTTTTAATCCCCAACTCACATTGCAGTAACACAGGGACTGTAATGTGGAAACATTAAGTTACACAGCTACACGATTAAATTGACTTCAGTGGATTAAACCATTACACAATAATAGTTAGACCATGAAAATCAAACTATCATGTACTGCAAATGTGTCCAACACACTATCACAGCAGCCACAAAAAAAAAAAAAAAAAAAATCAGAATAAGAGATAAGAGCACAACTAATGCAAACAGTAATCACCATTATGGTGACTTCAAATTAAATACAATTATATTTAAACCCCTGTTAGTTCTCAGTAAGAACTTCTGTAGACCTCTAACAGAAAAAAAGCCAATCTGGTAAGCTATAAGTGAAGCTGGTAGTGCTGTTTGTTTAGTTGTTTAATCTAAAAATTTAAACTGCAAACTTATAGTTAACCTAAAGTTGAAAACCACAATTTCTCATTTAATCAAGTTGCTGTTGGTGGTTGTAACACAACTGGAATAATCCACCATCAGCAGCCCGATCTCCATAAATGAGTATAATACAGAACAGTTTTATCTTGCATAATTGTCCCCTTTAAGGCTCTGAAAGTTGATGCAGTCATTCTGTCTTTCACAATCATCCACTGACCCTGTGTTTTGAAATGTTTGTTTTATATTTTGAAATGTTCATATTCAGATAACAGTTTTTACAGATTTTATGAATTACAATGTGATCAATGTGATCTCATGATAATTTGTACACTGTTAAAAGTTGTTGTAAAACAAACAGCCAATTTTTGACAGTAACATGCTGTTTTCCATTAAAACATTCTGGGTAATATTCATAATTTTCGAGAAGGTAGCCTGCTGCTATATATTGTAAATTAACAATGTTCAAAGTCGACACTCAGCGGCTGTGTTTCAAATCACACCCTACACCCTCATTCACTATTCCCTACATGTGTTTACTAATATAGTCCACCTGACAGAGAGAATGAAAACTAATGAGTGAATTCAGACACTGATGTAGAATCACTGAAGAAAAAAGAAACAAGACAAACACATGAACTACAACTGACTTCAGCCACAGCCTTAGATAAAATCAACTGAAGATTAAAACAACTCAAAAAACAAGCTTTACAAGCGTCACACATTACCAACCAGACTGATGATTTTAGTTCTGCCAGACTTCCAAAGAAGATCTTATTGAGAATGAACAGAGGTTTAGATGATGAAATTGTATTGTTTAATATTGTTTGACTTTACCATTGTGAAGATGAATGTTTGCTTTAGTTGGGTTTTATTTTATTTATTGCGAATTAATTTTAGCACCATTTAGTGTCTTTTAAGCAAACATCAGTACATTGAATTTGATGCCAGCGGCTCCTGGTAGCCAGTATAACCTGTTGAAGAAAGGAGTAATGTGACCTTTTTTTTTGGCTCATTGAAGACCACTCTCGGTGCTGCATTCTGAATCAGTTGCAGAGGCTTGATAAAACATGCAGGACACACTGTCAAGAGAGCATTACAATAGTCCAGTCTGGAAAGAACAAGAGCTTGGACATCAAGTTGTGCGGCTTGCACTGACAGGATGGGTCTTATCTTCCTAATCAAATCTGCAGAACTGGGCTGTTGTAGCAATAAGGTCTGTGAAACTTAACTGACCATCAGTCACAACTCTTAGGTTTCTGGCTGTCCTGGAAGGAGTTATGGTTGATGGACCCTGCTGCACTCCTGTATAGAGCAGTTGTGATGGAACAATTGGTTTGCTTGAACCACAAGCAGCTCTGTCTTAGTAAGGTTGAGCTGAGAGTGATGGTCCTTCATCCAGATGGAAATCTCTCTCAGACAGGATACAACGTTAAATGCAATGCTACCATCAGATAATCTGGTTCGAATGAGAAGTAGAGTTGAGTATCACCAGCATAGCAGTGAAAAGAAAAGCCATGCTTCTGAATCACAGATCCTAATGATGTCATTTAAATGGAGAAGCGAAGTGGTCCAAGCACTGAGCCTTGAGCAGCCCCAGTAGCAAGAAGTTATGACTTAGAAACCACATCCATCCAAGACAACCTGAAGGACCTACCTGGGAAGAAGGACTTGAACCACTGGACTGCCATTTATTATTTTGGCTCACTACACAAGTATACAGAAAAAAAAATCCAAAAATCGAGCCAGGGACCTTTATTTGATCTGTATCAACCAGAATGAATCTCATCATAATGACACTATTATAATGTGACTGAATATTGGTACTTGCAAAAGTAATAAATGCTCTTCATTGCAATCATTTGTAAGAAATTCCTCAGCAAAAATCTTCTCCTAAATTGAGAGAAATACAAAAAATACAGTCTTAAATAGAACATATATGGGATATAAAGTAGACTATGAGTTTTTTTTTAAAGCAATAGAAAAAAACAAAAAGTACAATTTTACATTTCTTCTCCACTCATGTTTTAAATTACAGAATATATATACAAAAAAAATAAAAATAATAATAATTAGACATTATGATACAACAGCAGTTCAAATGCAATGAAAGTAGAAGACAGGAACCATGTATGATTCCATAAAAAAGATAAAATCATAAGAGCAGTTAATCCACAGCACAGACACGCAAAAAAATAAAATAAAAGAAATGAATAAAAATAAAAGAAGCATTATGCTTCCAAGGATTTTTTCACATATTTATTTCTGCAGGAGGAAAACAACAGTTTTTTTTTTTTTTTACAAGTTTTATCTTAGACACTTCAGATACTGGAAGGCACGTGAAATAAAAATGTAAATCTCTCTCTCATATATATATATATATATATATATATATATATATATATATATATATATATATATATATATATATATATATATATATATATATATATATAAAAAACATCAAATTGGTTAATAAGTTATTTTAACAAACTTCACTAAAAATCAAATCACAAAAACACACACACAAGAAATTATTTTTTGAAGAAACAGATGGATTCTAAATCTCGCAAACCCATTTTCGTGTAGATGAGCATGGCAGATCATTCCAATTGTTCAGGTTGTCTTTTGTAGGAATCAGTTCAATGCAATCCTCATCCGTACCATGAAAGCTGTTCGGCTCACCTGAGCTCCAAAACCTGAATAAAAAGTGTCAGATTCTGTTTCTGTACAGCTAAAAATAGAAGTACTCGGGATGGAGATATGAGAATAAGGATGCACCTACAAACAAATGCCCCAAAAACATGTGGTCTTACCCTTGATTCAGTGGTGAATTATCCACCCATTTCATGCTGCCCTCGTTCTCTGAGTCAGACAAACCCATCCACACACTTTCCTTAATGAATGAAGATATGTGTCTCTGTGTGTGAATACAGAAATAAAGAAAGAAACAAACACCACAAAAACAAAAACAAGTTGATTCCATCTCATCTTCTTTAACACACACACAGGCAGTGCTTCCTAAAATGATAGCTATGTTGCAATCTCATAATGCGAATGTGAGGGTCAAAAGAGGAATACAGGTTAAAAATCTCGAGATCAGAGGCAATGAATTGAATGATTGCCACTGAACTCACCTGCTTCTCTTCAGTGTTGACAATGACCAGATCACCACCATGATCCTTGCAGTACTGTCTGCTGTCAGACCAGCTCTTCGCTTCATCAGAAGTGGAAAAAAAATCTGTACAACACAGAAAATCCCATCTTTTAAAAATGTGTACATAAAAGACAGCAAAAAAAGACAAATTTGTACTAACATCGTTTAGATGCTTTTTTGCTTAGTTCATCACTGAGAGATGTGACTCTGCTTTCTAACTCTAGTTTCTTCTGAGTCAAAGATGCAACGCTTCTCTGTAACTGGTCTTTATCTGCACTAAGGTAGTTGACTGTGGTCTCCAGCTCCAGTTTTTTCTGACTCAAAGATTCAACACTTATTTGTAACTGGTCTTTCTCAGCAGTGAGATTGCTGACTCTGGTCTCCAGCTCTAGTTTCTTCTGGATCACAAAGTTGAAAATATTCTGCAGATGGTCTTTTTCAATCATTAGATCAGTGTAATTGTCTTGTAAGCTGTTGATAGTTTGATTGAGCTCTTTAAGTGTGTTCTTGTAACTCTTCATCAGGTCCCTGTCTGCTGTGATGGTGATGTGCTGCAGTATGATGAAGAACAGCAGAAGAACACGAATGAGCAAGAGACCCACTGTGATCAACACCAAACATCTGCTCCCTCCTGACAAACAGAAATTTTAATAACTATCAGTTCACTTAATTTAAATCCACTAAACAACAAAATCCCTAGTGTCAAATAAACACTGCTGACTATCTATGTGTCCACACTATTGAGTTTTAAAAGTAAAACTGAATAAATGTTAAATTGAATGAGGTAATCAATAGATTCATTGAGTGATGATTGAACATTGTTGAAGACACCTGATGTTAACAAGCAGAATTACAAAAAAAACAAATATATTTTAAGTCACCATTATAGTGGTCAGTGTTTACCTTAGTTGGCTATTGACCCTGGACTTTCTTAAAATAAGATTTTTTTTTTAGCTGCTATATCTGAATTATAACAACCAATCTTTGGCAAAAAGCTAAATTCATTTGGAAATAAAGCAACTAAACTAAAGCAAATACTGACCACTATAATTGTAACTAAAATTTTCTTCTTTGGCAATTTTGCTTGTTAACATCAGGTGTCTTCAGTAATCGTCAATCATCACTCAGTGAATCTCTTGATTACCTCATCGACTTGAACACTACTTCAGTATTATTTTTACTCTGTAGTGCAGACATATATAGACACCCAGCAGGCTTTTAAACAGTACATCCTTTTAATGACAAATAACTGGAATTGCTATTGAAAAAAGGATCACATGCTTAAAAAGTAAATAGAAAATCAATTGCATGGTAATAAATTCAATATAAACACAGAAACATTGTTCTTAAAAATAATGATTGAAATTTTAAGTTTCAGTTTCTCAAACATTATTGCACCATTTTTGACACCATCTCTACTTCAGAATAGCATTTATGCTTACCGCAAATTTTCGCTTTTCCTTCATCTTGGTGGAGACTCAGCGATATAGGTCTGGTTGTGCCCTCATTTTCTCTGTTTTCAAAATTCACATTATAGATGCCTGAATTCATTATGTGCTCTTACTCAGTCTTGTAGTAGAGTAGCCTATGATGAACTTTAGTCTCTACAGTACAACACTAAGTACCTTTTTTAATATCTTCCTGTTTTCAGTCGTTTAACCTGAGTAACAACAGGTCATTTGCATAAATATTTGCTTCTGCCCAAAATGTAGCTGAAAAAATAACAAGGGATGCTAAAGGAAATTCCCCTCTACATCCATAGCTAATCTTTGGTAACTATTTCAAGCCAATCAGTGTCATGTTATACAGTGCATCATCAAACCTGCTTGTCAATACAACTATAGTGAAGAGAAACTAAATAAGAATGATTCCATTAAATAATGTATCTAAAAGCACTGTTATCAAAACAAAATATATTCTCTGGTATCTTAACATGAGAGATTATTTATCATGTCAATAGGCCTTTATTTGCATCTGCGTCATTCAGCTCACAATTTATGAATTAATAATAACCACAGTAATGTAGTGTCCATGGTAAAATCCAATAGGGGCTTTCCTGCTGATCTGTAAATAGTTTTTTTTTTTTTTTTTTTTTTTCATCAGTGTGTGTCAATTCACTAAATGTCAAGGAGAAGCATCCACCATCCATAAACCAGATACTCAAAAATTATTTATGAAATGAAAACAATAAATTGAAAGTTTAATATGGTAATGATAGCGATTGAATATTTTATTTAAACAGAAAGCAATTCAACTCAAAAGCAGACACTCAATATACACTCACTACACTTTACTGTGATTATCTCCTCAACACTTCAGAGCAACAAATGAGACCCATGATAATAGTTAGAATAAGATCATATAAATATAGAGCTGCTCATATTAGATCAGATGTCTGGTGTCTCAGATCACCCCGATACATTTAACAAAGCCTTAAGAAAATTATGACAATTTCACATTTTATAAAATTGAAGAAAAAAAAATCATATCAACATTTTTTAAAGAATTATTATATTATAAAAAGAAGCAAAACCACAACAAGATGGGATTAAACCTATTTCTCACTGATACATTTTTCTCTTCTCTGAGCATGGCAGATCATTCCAGTTGTTCAGGACCGGATTTGAAGGCATAGGCTCAATACAGTCCTCATTTCCATTTTGGTCATTCGGTTCACCTTTGCGCCAAAACCTGAATAACATGTATCATGTTCAGTTTTTAAAGAGCACAACTTTATGTATCAACAATACTCACAGTATAACAGCATGCGTTGAGGATAAACAAAAGTAACACAGAAGCTTGAGCAGAAGTGAAAATGCAAAAAAGAATAAGAGAGACCATAATAGAGAGAATACAATTCTTAATAGAATTTACAGCATTTAAAGTGGTTTTAGTTGTGGTGTTTGTGAAAGAGTTTTGTGGAAGAGGTTGATTTTTTAACTCTTACCCTCTATTCAGTAGTAAATTATAAACCCATTTCATGTTGCCCTCCTGCTCTCTGTCAGACAAACCAATCCACACTCTCTCCTTGATTAATATACGTTTCTCTGTGTGAATAGGAATAACACGAAATAAGTGTGATTGATCTCATTCATTAACAAACACTCACTATTGAAAATGATCAGATCAGCGTTTCTTCTGATTCAAAGAACTCAAGTTGTTCTGCAGTTGGTGTTTTTCAGTCATTAGATGAGTGTGATTGTCCTGTAAGCTGTTGATGGTTTGATTGAACTCTTCAACTGTGTTCTTTTAACTCTTGATCAGGTCACTCACGATTTTTAATTTAGCAGTAAGATATACAGAATTTTAAAGTTGACACTGTTTCATATTGCAAGCGGGGAGTCAATTTGGCGTGAGATTTACATGGACAGCACATCTCATGATAGATGCCTGGGTCTGATGTTTGTCTTTCTCTCTGATCACTTCAGTCTGATAAACCTGCTCTTTGCTGCATCCTGCTGGACTGGAGGAAATCTTTCCAAAGAGCAATAAAGCAGATACACAAGGATGAAGTATGATATTAAAACAAAAATACTGTGGTTATTACTGTCAAATGATAATTTTATTAAAACATAAAGCAATTAACCCTTTTAGCCACGAGGACATTTTTGCATCACTGAAGTTGATGTTTATTTATTTATTTATTTATTTTTTTCTGAGTGACATTTACAAAAATAATGACTAATAACTTGGGTAACACCTTAGAATAATGGTCCATTAGTTAATGCTAGTTAATTTATTAATGAACATAAACAATAACCAATACATTTATTACTGTATTTATTCATCTTTGATCACATTAGTTATTTAAAATAGTTATTCATTGTTAGTTCATGCTAGTTCACAGGGCAATAACTAATGTTAACAAGCTTATCTCTCAATTTGAATAATGGGTAAATAAATTTTGAAATTAACATTAATTTATACATTTTTAAATACTGATTTATAAATACTGTATAAGGATTCATAAAATATTTTTACATTACTAAATGCTCAGATACACACAGAGATCAAGAATCTGTGTATGAATCACAACAATGCTGACATTCTTCATGCTGCAATGCATACTGGGAGCCATGGATGAGTTTTGTATGATGCAGCCAGAATACACTGCAGAATAGAGCATGTCACCATTTTCAAGGTTCATACAATGATTCTTGATGGTTGTGTGACAAAAGAGTCTTATTTTGTAATGTCTTTATATGATTTTATTAAAACTCTGTTTGAGTTTCAGTCTGTTAAACAAAGAAACAGTTAAACAAATGAAACCCATGTTAATGGTTAGTAAGATCTCATTAACATGAAGCTGCTTGTGATGGTGCAAAACATGAGTAAGCCAACTGTTAGATGTCTCAGGTTGCATTAAGTAACACTACGAGGAGTAGGTTATTTTAGCCCCGTTCAACAAGGAATTCACAGAGTGCATGTGCATCAAGGGACCTTCTGAGAAAAATGCATTCAGAAAAATCAAACTTTGAAGATATCAAAATGTAATCTAATGATCAAAAACAAATCCATTTGAATTTTAGATAAAACCATGTTAATATTTATTAGCTACACTGCAAGCTTAAATAATAAATGAAATAACTTTAAAGTCTTTAAAAATCAATTAAATGAAAGCAGAAAACATTTTGCTCTCAGATGCATTTTAAGCGATCCTAAGAGGTATCTCTCTGTCACCTCGCTTTTTGGCATTTGTTGGCACTTACCATAATCCATCTACTCCTTATTATAGTGTATTTAACGGTTAACCTTTTAAATACATTTACATTATATTTTGTAATTAAAGTGTCATACTGTACTGTAACTCTGCAGTAATCTGCTTTGGTTTCCATGCTTTTTCACATCCTCTAGTAGGGTTTAGAAAATTGACTTTTTCATTGGTATTTCTTTACTAAGTAATCATAAAATAAACTAAATCAATAAATCTTAAAATATATTGGCAAATTTTCCATTCTGCACAGAAGTTTATAAAACTGGAATTGAATCTTTAAAAAAGTGACTGTGAAGATTTAAGAATAAGGACTCGTTTATGTTTGCAAATTTTATTTGACAAATGGCTTCAAGTGGTTATATTCCATTTGACTGAGAAGCGAACTGAGCATGAACTTTTAAAATATAAAAACCTGCAACTTTTAATAAATCTGACAATTTACTAGAAATAAAAGCAAAGTTCGATCAGTAAAACACTTAAGTGGAGCATCCAAATTGGCTGAGCTTGTTGGCAAGCGAGGTGATGCCAATATATTTTTCTCGATGTTTTGGAGTCTGGCCCTCATTGTTTGTTGGCCAGTATTCAATCCAGGTGTCCTCACCCAACTGGTACCTCAACCTAAGATGATTGAGAAAAGTGGGAATGTTTTTCATTAGAAACATCCATACAACAGATATATGTATATATATTAAGATTTCTACTTAAAATGCACCAACTACAAAATCAGCCAATTTCCACATAAACCAAACTCAATGTCATACTTTCCGCCAATCCTTGGAAGGGTTTTGGTTTGGCCCATGATCAGGTATGTCTTGCCTTTTTCAAATTTCAGAAAATCTCTACAGGAAGGATGAGCCAAAAATGATCTCACATTTCCCTCTACACCTGGATCAGAGCCTGAAAACAAACACAAATATAAACTGTTGAAGATAAAGCCAGTCCAATGGAGCTGTCACGATCCAGAGTCGTAGAAAATGGCAACCCATACCTTCCTTCAGCACTTGCTCAACTGTCATGTTATAGATGTCCGCATACAATGAGAAGCCCATTTCCAACACACTGGTTTTATAAACTACAAGAAAATTATGTGACATGATCATCTACTGTACATAACAGCTCTACTGGCAAAAACTGACCCATACTGGGTCTTCGTTAAGAAAATAAGACAGTCCTGAGAGGGACGGCTATGGCACAAGACATGATCCAACATTTCTACAGCAATTTACTCAAACACACACAGAAAGCCATAAAGATGTTTACCATATTCCACTTCACGTTCACAAGCCTTATCCTCACGTTTCTCCTCATCAATGCGTTCACTCTTTTGCAAACTGCAGTTCTCTGTCAGGATATGTCATTCATTTACCATGCTTTGTCTCTCTTTATTTCTCATGGAGAGTTTATTAAATTATATATTTTAAGCATGCTGTATGTTAATCTTGCATTTAAAGTATACAAACCTTCCGCACACTGGCATAGCTCCTCATGACAGAGTCTGTTCAGCGATCCATCTTTCTTATAAGGATGGTAGAACTTCACACAACGCTTATCTGTCAAAAAATGCAGGTTAGATTGAATATGTCAGCAGTAATGTGCCAAAATGGGCAATCATATGGAATTGTGTGCTTTAATAAGCGTTGCCATATGCATAAGGGAAGAGCTCCGCTGTTAACTTTCTATCTGTGTCATTTACTTTATATGTCAGTGGAACTGAGTTGTTTTAGTGACTGTTTTCTAATTCTCCAGATAAACTTTTGTTGGTGACTGTAACATCACACACCTGGAGCGTTGTACTCGTACACAGTGACTCCGGCGGGCTGCAGCATTCCCACTTCATTGAGCTTGTGCATTCTGAAGACAACCCTTTCCTTCTCTATATTAGAAACCTTAAAATACATTAAATAAAAATGTTTATTAATGTGAAGCAATCACTACACCAAACAGCTCGTCGCCAAATTACTTTTAGTAGAAGAGGAGAAAGAATCAGTTGCAGTCACCTGCATGTCTACTACATGCAAACAGATAAATAAAAACCCAGCACATATGGGAACAGTGGCACTGTACCTTATCTATGTAGATGATAAGAGATCCTCGCTCTGACAGCTCTTTGTTCAGCTCAAAGCTCTGAATGTACTTATCCTTACCACTGGATAACTGGTGGCAAAATCGTAATTTTAATGTCCATAAGTTATGAATTCAAGTAAGCATTTTAGACTCAAATGTTTAATGATTGTATTAACTTTCCCAATCACTGACGCTGTTTATTCACCTTCGAAAGATCCCGTTCATCCACTTTGAACCCCGTCAGCAGACTGATATCCAAAATAGACATGGTTGAGCTTCTCAATGGGTCTTTGAAACTGCAAAGAAGGATTAATATGATGGAATAATCTATTAATAATATATTTGCTGGTTGGGTTAAAGTTGACCAACCTCGCAGCTTCCCCTTGTGCAAAATGATCACATGTAAAGCATCATTTAACATCACATTCTTAATAAAGTATCACAAAGTTTGATGACATGACACATTCTTTATGAATTAATAAACAGTTATCTGAACTTGTGGTCTTTCTGGAAATTTCAGAAAAGACAAATGAATGGAACAAATGCCCCTGATGAATGGGTTACTGAGAATCTTGTTTATAGTTAGAGTAGTTAATATATACTCACATGTATTCAAGGGTGATCTGGTAACTTTCAGAGGCTCCATCATAGGATACTACATACAGAAGATACCATCAGAATTCAACCTTATTTTGCAACAAAACGTTTTACATTGATGTCTTGTTCTGATGAATTCTACCTGCAGACTCTTTCTTCATCTGCACACTGAGATCGAACACCTTACAATCGTAGTTTTTCTCTTCAGGCAGAGCATAATAGACAGAAAATACCTGACAGGGAAGGACAGGAATTATTTTACACAGAACATGCTGGTGAAGACATCATGAGTGTGCTAATGAATACTCACAGAGAGCATGGCCACCCCTGTCCCTTGAGCTGTGACATTGAAACTCCTTGTAATGTCGAACTGTGGTATTCAATCCATGAAGTAGACAGATAAGAAAACACACTTTTAGGGTGAATCAGTTATTGTGAACAATGCATGCATCAGACTGTGAATGGTGTAAATGTGCTTCGGACAACATTTTAATTCTATTTCTCAACATTAAGGGTGCAAATATTTATTCATGTTTCCAGACCTTATCTGAACGAGCAAGTCCAATGTTTCCCAATCTTATTCCGAATCTGGTTTTCTCTTTTCTCTCCTGCACAGCCAGTTCCAAGTCCAATTTAATGTCTGTCTTCTTAACCTGAACCCGGTACTCAGCCACGGCTTGGAAGACCATGATCGTTGCCTAAACAATGAGATACGATGAGAACAAAATGTTTTTGGGTATCACGGTAAAGGACATCGTCATTTAGTCATGTTCGTGTGTGTGACTGTGTGTGTGTGTATATATTATTTATATATGTATATATATATATATATATATATATATATATATATATATATATATATATATATATATATATATACGTATATTACACACACACAAACACACAAATCTTATTTGCATTTCACACTTATTCAGATATTCAAAACGTTCTCAGTGAGGGTAAAGATGTCTCCACGTGGATGTTTTTGAAGTGCATTGATAGATTGTGGTATATCGATAAAATGCCCTTCAATTAAAACAATGATGAGGACAACATAAATGATAAACTATCAATCAGTCCACAAAATGATTCATTTGTCCCTTAAAATACCTGTGTTGTGCCATAACCCCCATAGCGGGATTGTTGCCTTCCCAGCCAACGCACTGCCAGTCCAGCTGTCTCGAAATCCTTTGCCATCACCAGGGCGAGCACTGCATATCCTGTGGCTTCTAGAGAGTGATAGTGCTGCCCAGGAACTTGCCAAACTACTCCATCTAAAAGTGGGTATAAGCACAACATGACATCGAAGTTTTGATTTCAATTAAAAAAAAAAAAAGATTTTCTTTTCTTTACACAATCTTCAAATTATTAAAAAGATAAAACCAACTCTATATCCCTATCAACAATACAAAGAAGTGAAGTGACATACAGCCAACTCAGAAATTGAGCCCTGCATTCAACCAATCCAAAGTATACACACACACACGCACACACGCACACACACACACACACACACACACAGCAGTGGGCAACCATTTATGCTTCAGCTCCCCGGGGAGCAGTTGGGGGTTTGGTGTCTTACTCAGTCGTGATATTGGCAGCCCAAGACTTGAACCCACAACCTTAAGATTAGGAGTCAAGCTCTCTAACCACTAGGCTATGACTTCCCCCAAAATACAAATTTTTTTTAATTTCCAACAGACCATTTTTCAATGAAAGTCTTTAAATTGTTGGTTAATGTATAATGAACAAACCATAGAGATGAGACAGCATTTCTAATTATCATAATGCCTGCATTTCTTCAACCTATTTCACATTTTGCATTTTGGATGAGACTTTACAAGTTCAGGTATGTCAGGTTTATAAATATATCTGTATAGTTCTTATTATTTTTTCATTTAAATTTTTATTATTTTAGTACATCAAGTTAAACAAAATGAAAATGAGAAATGTTTTTATAGGCAACTAGCTGTAAATAAGTTTTTAAATTTTATTTCAATTAGCATTTATTTTATTTAAAGTAACAAAAAAATTGTTTTATGGTTGCAGTTTTAGTTAACTATAACTACAGAGCCCCATACATGACATGCAAGGAAAAAAAAATGTGTGCACTATTTACCATTTCGTTCCCTCAATTTGCTAAATCGTGCACACAGTTTGTTCTCGGGGGAACGAAATAGTAAATCATGCACATGATTTAGCCTACTATTGTTTCCCTGAATGCCATGTGCGATATAACAGTACCAGTACACTTATATGGGAGAACACAAGCTTTCGTCATGGAAAAGTGACCTCAACTTTATTTAAGAGTCTGAGGTAAGACTATAATGTTACTGACCTTTGCTTTGAGTGGAAAAACTCTTCAAGATGTCTTTATTGAGTTTTCCAGCATGGGCCAAAGCGTAAGAAGTCATAGCGACAGCGTAAGTGCTGGTTAGACTGTGAACTCTCAGCAGCAGGTAATCAGTGGCTCTTCTCATACTGTTCTGAAGATTCTAGTATTGAGAGAGAGACTGAGTGAGACCTGTTTGAGGTGAAGGTCACGTATCACTGCGTGGTGTCCGGGAATCAGACTTACAGATCCAGCACAGATCTTGCTTCCTTCTTGCATGGCAATCAGGATGAAAGCAGTCAGAGAGGCATCGGCGTCTTTTCCACGTACGTTACCCTGCATTTGACATGTACTCAAATAAGAAGATGTTGTATAATGACATAACAAGACTGCTGGGGTGCTTCTGAAAAATATGCAGAGCTATGTGTGCTACACACAGCCAGAAACAGCTCACAGTTTGGCACACTTTCACATGTTGCAACGCGCTCTCACTTCGAACTTTTCAAATATTAATGCTTGGTCAGTGCTCCTTGGTGTTGCATTTTGAAGCTAAATGTACACCTTTAGCATCACTTTTCGACACGCAGGGTCCTCCATTGGTTTCAGCTGTTTGTCTTTATTTAATGGTTTGCATGCATTGGTAAATATATATATATATATATATATATATATATATATATATATATATATATATATATATATATATATATATATATATATATAATTTGATATAAATCTATACTTTCATTGGGGCACCTAACCCCACCCCAACCCTAAATGTACCTAATTATGAACAATATAATGCATGTAGCAGGCAAATAAAAATAAAATGTAAAAAAAAGTACACTGACAGGTATTTGTTGCAAAATTTTACCATAGAAAAGCAGTATAAAACATTACAAACATTCCAAGTCTTCTAAAGCCATAAGATATATTTATGTGAAGAAGAGAGTAAAACATAAGATTTTAATCACTGAAAATCAACGAGCTCACATCTCATTAAAAAAGATACTACAATCCTGTAGCATACAAGAGCCGACAGCATTTCACAACCAAGGCTTTTTCTGGCAGCATTTTAGTGAAAGTGTTGGCAGGGCAAGTAAAAATTAGAACCACTGTCCTTTCGTGCTGAGACCTGCATGATGTATTCTGCATAAAGCCATGACTTTCAGATTACTGGAAGCATCTGCCTGTTGATTGTACTTGATTTATGGGCTTTTTCACCTTTATTTTGATAGGGCAGTAGGAAATAATGTGAGAAGGTAGAAGGAAACAGGACCAGGAGAGGACCACAAGTTGGGAATCGCCAGAGTGCAACATATCTGACATTTGTGCATTAATTTTTAACTTACAACCATCTCGCTGTGATACGCAGGTGCATCTTCTTTAAATGTGCCGTCTGCCAGCTGTTTTTTTGTGGCCAGCCAGTTGAGGGCACTGCAGATCACATTCTCCTCTATGACAATCAGATCACTGGCCATTGCGAACACTTTAGCCACATATGCTGTCAGCCTGTAAATAGACGCAAGAGAGGAAGCCAACGGCATAGTACAAGAAAAATGCAAGAAAAACAATCATCTCTAAATAAGATGCATTATTTCACCATGTGCTACTCGGCACGTGTAACCAGGCACCGTACGACCCATCAGCTTTACGGAAGGTCAACTCCCGCTGATAACCTTGACCGGAAGAATAAATTAATGACATAGTGAGGAACACTCAGCTCTCCATTTAACAACCGGGGGAACATTAAAAGGGTATGTCGAGGGTGGTCAGCTGACCTGTTCTGATATGGTTAACTGCTTCATTACGGCGCTCCATACCAACACCCTCCCACTGCTTTGTGTTGTCCAGGTAATGAGTGGCAATGAGAGGTAGAGTCATATAAATCATGTTCTGCTCTCCACATCCACTGGGCTGAACAATGAGCTGACCCATAAACTGTCCACTGATGGCCTGCTCGACTGTGCGTGTTATCTCCTCACCTGCAAACATGGAAGGTAACTGACTGTGACTGGGTTTTTTAAGTCATATTGACACCAGTCCTGTTGGTGCAAACCCTGTATGAACTGATATACCCAAGGCATTATGATTTCCATATCCAGAATTGTGGAATGAAGACAGAATTTGATGTGGAATGTCACAGTAGTTGGCAAATTTTGGATGAGTAAATCAAAAGTAGTGCTGTACAATTAATCAAACATGATACGGACCATTGTCTGTTAAAATGAAAGTGAAAAAAAGACATAGTTCATCTACTACACACACTGAGCTGCTTTGAGAATCACATCACCAGCATTTAACCATTTCAGTTGAAAATAAAAATACATCTTCAGTTCACACAAAAACTCAAAGAAGAAGAAGAAGAAGAAAGAAACAGACAAAATGCATTACTATTGAACAGTGATGTACATTTCAGGTTAATAATAATTATAAAGATTGAAACTATTTTTAAGGACAACAATACATGCGTTTTCTTCCATGGTTCTTCTAGCTGTTATGCAGAACTATATTTGCCAAAATATAAAAGGAATGTTTACATTTTGTTTGATTACATTCTAAAAGGTTAATTAAATTGTTAATATTTTACACCTCCTTTGTTTGACACACTTTTTGATAATACATTTTTAGAATTTGAATTCAGAAAAAGAAATATGTCGTTGTGAAAATTATTAAATTGTTTGTTTTAAAACTCCAAAGTTGTATGAATTCAGTGATTTATTATCAATATAATTAACTTTTAATTGATAGCAAAATTAAATTAAACATAATTTAGAAAAATAAAATAAAATAAAATAAACATGGAAGTTCGGGAAAAGATTGACTTCATAGGGCGACCTAAAATGTAATTTTGGTCAAATTAATCATAATACAATTAAGTAGACATGTTTTTTTTTTGTTTTTTTTTTTACTACTAAAATGTTACCATTCAAAAAAAAAAAAAAAAAGGAATTTGGGAAAAAAATAAAAGGGATTTCATGTTTGGCCCCATATGCTTCAGAGAAGGAGAGTGCAATGAGATTTTCACCTATCACTGTGATCACTGTGTTAGCAGGTGTGTTTGGAACCTTTCGGCGCGGGATGTCGCTCCTCATAGCCACGACCTGCGTGCCGCCTGTTCAGTCAAGAGGACAGGTGTTTAAATATATTGATATTCAGTGTCACATTCGGTGTCTGTAAAGAAGCTGCACCTGGATGCTCGGATGGGTTGATCTGCACAATTTTCTCCCGGACTTCAGTCCGCACACCTTCAGGCTGAAAGAAAGACGGACACAAATGCAACTTGGTGAAGACATTGAAAAATCTCAAAATAAATTGTCTGAAGATCGTTCATGATTGACTCCTGCAGAAACCCCCAGAGCAATCCTCTAAACGTTGACTTGGCAGACTCACCACCACCTTCAGATTCTTTCTAATTGCATCATTGCGATTCGAGCTGTATGCTTCCACTGAGATCCACTGCTCTCTCAGCTCCATGGGGATGATGATGAGGGGGACGGCTATGGAGGACATGGAGCCAACAGAAACGGTTACCCTGCCTTTCTGTTTTTTGCTGGCACTGCTGCAAACACCCTCCGATGTCTTAAATCTAATATTTGTCTGGTACAAGACAAAAAAAAGATATTTAGCACGTGGAGAAACTGTCCTGTACAGTTAAACCTTGTAAATGCATGACATATTTAATAATAATAAAAGACCTCTAACAGAGTTCAATGCAGAGGCCAAAACTGATCATACTGTATATATGAACTTTGATGAAGCTTCTGATATTTGAGCAAAATTAAGATGAAATACTGATGCTGGTAATGTAAATCAATGAGATCTTTATAACAGTATAGCAGATAATTATATACATTCATACAACAAAATCAGCTATCACTGCATATTTCCAAATAATATGCCTGAAATGCTTAGTTTTCTGATCAAAACTCTGTAGTTTAAAAACATATTATGCAATATAACACACATACTTTCAGCTTCTGATTGCTGTAGTTGTGAAGAACAGCCTTTATTTCCAGTTGTTCATTGCGCACCACCGAATAAGGCATCTTCAGGTCGATAAAAAAGTCTTTCCTAACAGTGATCTCATAAGGATCAGCCACACATATTCCTGCAAGGAAACAAAGGGAGCGTCAAAGAACAATAATTATTACTAAATAAGCGAACAAGAGCATCTTTTTACCAAGGGTCTTGGACAGGCTGATGGCTGTGATCTGCCAGGTTGTGATGGAGTCTTTCAGGAATATTCCAGTTCTTAAGGTAGATGTTTCAGTGCTAAGCACACACAAAAACATTCATACCAGTCCCTCAAAGATTTTGCAAACAAATATCACTATGCCACATTATTTTGCTCACCGCCATTTTTCATTTGTGGATCTGCATTCAAATTAATAGTGGATCATCTGATAAAACTGTGTCTGATATTGCCATCTTCTTGAAAGAACAACATCTTGGTTCCCACAAAAGGTTCATGTTTTATTATTTGTAAACAATATCATAAATGGTTTGCTCACCACATCCGGTTTTGTGGACAAGAAGGAAGATCAATCTCCTCCCAAAGCCAGCTTTCAGGAAACTGTGTGCGTACCATCACATCTCCTAGTTCCTCATCAAAATCATCTTCTTCACCTGAACAGGAAACAAACAAACAAACAAACGAGTAGTCACTACTTTTCAAAAGTCTGGGGTCAGTAAGTTTCTTTTTTGCTTTGTTTTGTTTTGTTTTTCAAGCAAGGGCACATTACATTGTTGAAAAGTGATTGTAAAAACACTTACATTGTTACAAAATATTTATTTTTAAAATAAATGTTTGAACTTTTTATTAAAGAATCCTTCAAAATAAAAATGTATCACATTAATAATAAGAAATGTTTCTTGAACAGCATATTAGAATGATTTCTGAAGGATCATGTGACACCGAAAATACAGCTTTGCATCAGAAATAATTTACATTGTTACAAATTTACATGAAAAACTGTTATTTTATGAATTCAAATTTAAGCTATGTGAAGTATTAGATGCAAGTGCAATGCAAGTGATATTATTAAAGCAATTCATACGTTTATTCTCTGGTGAGATGTAATAAAGCACTCACAAACTTTACTACAGTTTCTATATATTATCATAATGTGTAAATGCAATTTAGCATGAAAAAGCAATGAAGAAGCATTTAAAAGTTGCATAAAGTAGATAGCTAATTCTCTTTCTGAAATCATGAGGATAAAATCTCACTGCGTGCCAGAAGAAACTCTTTCTCTCCGAAGCCATTCGCCTGGCGTTTCAACTCCTTGCAGCAGTGCAGGAAAGCATTTATACATTCCTTTCCATCTTGGATGAATGAAGCCCGCCGTTCACAGGAGTAGCCGAGTTCATTCTCCTGGAATCCGTCCACACAGCATACCTTCTGTTCGCCAGAGTACTGACCAGCTGAGAAGACAATGTTAGTGTAGAAACAATAAGGACAGAAGAAGAAAAGCATATAAAGGGCTTCCTTACCCAGCGTAGTGGTGACCTGCAAAAGACTCTGTGCTCTGCGTTTTCTCTTAGATGGGACAGGGCACTTATTATCTACAAGAACATGACAGATATGTGTGGGAATATGACAGCACCGACACTTCAATTTCAGCTAAATTAACTGTTCAAGTACATGTTCTGATGTTGGTTCCTCCAGCAGAGCTGGACTCAAACATAAGACCTGCGTCAGTGAAAACCCCCATATTGTCCCTTCCACCTCCTGCTGTACAGCCGGTGTCATGCTTCTCTATGACATCCCAGATCTAAATAAACAAAGACACCAGGTCATTTTAAGTCTGAAACCAGGTTATTGTACGTAAGGTTAATTACCTTTGTCTGAGTGAGTCTGTTCTTGTCGTTAAGGACATAGACACCCTTATCTACAGCGACCAGCCCGACTTTAGCTCCAGGGTCTCCAGTGATTTTCAAGCTGATCTGATCTCCTGGGCCATATTGTGTCGGGTCCTTCACCTCGACTTTGAGCTGTGATTAAAAACAGTAAGAACATGCTTATAAATGATGATGGTTATTACAGGCACTCATCATGCTTATGGTTTCTGGGTTCACTCACCGTTCCCATGCAGGTGTCCTTCATGTCTATCCAGACTGAGTCAGACACCACCTCAGACGAGCCCACATGATAATAAGCCACAAAGCGGAAGGACGGCACCATTTCTTTGGTTACAGGCAGAGACAGAGCCACTAAAGACTGTCCTGTCAACTTAAACCTGTTCACTTTAACAATCTGACCTTTACTTAAGATCTGTGGGAATAATGGCAAATGCAGGCAGCATGAATTACGTGAATAGGTTTTTATATTTCTTATATTCACTGTTTTAGAAAGTTTGTTGTTTTTCTCCTCTATGTAATCTTTATTTATTTTAATTAGAGTTTTAGTTATTTTAGTACAGAGTAAACTAAATGATTTTTTTTTTTTTAATGGTTTTATTTGGAGTTAACTGTAATGACTTTGCCAGCTACACATTTGAAAAATAGTTAGGTACAATTTAATACACAAAATAAACTACAAAACAGCAATTAAGGAGTCAAGCACAAGAAAGACAAAATTAGATTAAGCATGGCAGCGAGCATCAGACCAACTGCAGCAATGAGTAATTAAATTTATTTTCACACGTGATAAGTGAAGCCTGTGATTTTACTCAAATTTACTGACTTATCTCCTGGATACGATGTCAAGGCTTTAAGAGTCCATAATCCGGTTAGATGGAGAAATAAACTAATATAGTTTCGTGCCATGTGTCATTTACATTTTACCAGGTTAAAATAATATCTCAAGCTCTATTCTTGATTTATTTGAAACACATTAACCTCAAAACCTTTTCAGATTTCTCTTTCTGCAAATTGTATAGTGTAGCGATATGACAGCACCCAAGATGCAATCAAACAACTCCATTCTTCGCGAAAAAAAAAAAAAAAAAAAAAATTAAGAAATGATATACGACCTGCCAAATCACACAGATGCTGATTCCCAAGGGACTAATATTATCACAGGACCTCTGTGTTAGGTGAAAAATGGTAGGTCATTTGCAGTGGAATTTTTACTTTACAAATTGCATAGCCGATTCGCACGGAATTATGATCACAGATAACCTCTGCAAATTATTAGAAATGATTAGAGGTCTCTACTAATCCCGTGTGAATAGCGCTAATGACACAAAATAAAGACTTGTGTCAAAATATGAAAGCTTTTAGTTTTCATATAGCAGTTTTTCAAAGAAAATCTAAATGGTGAACAGTAAATTCAGCCGATTATGGCTTGAATTCCATGTAAAGCTAAATTAAATGTTTTAAATCACACCATGAAAAATGTGTTATTAACCACTCAGCAAATTTGAAAACAAACAAACAACAAAAAAACGGCAAAAAAAACGGCAAGAAAATGAAATAAGATAGCAAAATATTGGGGGCGTGTCTACTGTCTGCGCTAAAACAATGCCCACTCGTGGGAGTGCCTCCTCTCTCAACTGTCAAATACCTCTCCAACCTGAACTCCCTCTAGCAGTTTAACTGCATTTACATAGCCGACTGTTCTGTAAATTACGACAACCAGGTAATTTGCATTACGCGAGGAAGGGATATCTAGATAGCAAACTGTGGACTGTAGTAACTAACGGTAGTGAGAGTAAAATTCAATTGACGGGTGAACCACTGATGCTAATTATATGTTGGTGAGGGATCATGCTCAATGGCTCCAGTACCTCGTCAAGACATGATTTCAGCCCGCCCCCCCCCCCCCAACTTTCGGACTATAAGTCGCATCAGTCCAAAAATACGTCATGATGAGGAAAAAAACATATATAAGTCACACTGGACTATAAGTCGCATTTATTTAGACCCCAGAACCAAGAGAAAACATTACCGTCTACGCCCTCTCGCGGCTGGAGACGGTAATGTTTTCTGTTAGTTAATTTCTCTCTGTTTATGTCAAATTAATTTTGATAAATAAGTCGCACCTGACTATAAGTCGCAGGACCAGCCAAATACGGTACATAGTACTACATAACAACTAGGATGCAAACAAAGCAGCACATGAGTGATTTTTGGCATGTGTTTCTCACCATATAAGTGAAATCCTGGTTTTTCACTCCAGGGCTGTTTCCTAGATTCAGATTGACTTTCATTTGATCACCGATCTGAAGCTCTGCAGCATCAATGCCGATGTGCAGGTAGTTGTTGGAGCCGCCTTTCGGCTTGTAGGCCTGAGCCGTCATCTTGTTCTCTGCCTGCTGTTCGTCGCTTAATTGTGGGTCTTTGGTCTTTGCCTTGACACAATCATATTGATTTAGTTGATTTACAATATTTTTTTAAAAGCCAACAAGACTTTGACATTTTTCATTTAAACTTACAGTGATCTCCAGTGTAGAAGATCCTCCTGGAGTGTTGACAGTAACTTTCGTAATGCCATTGTCTCTTGTTCGACCTTTGACCACTCCAGGATTGACTTCCACTTCCACATTTTTAGCAGGAGTTTGGTCAGGATTTGTTACATAGACCTTAATAAGAAATACAAAAGAAACATTAACCAATACCGTCATGTATCATAGCTCACCGGAGGTGAGTATGATCCCATTCTTAAATTTCTAGTGATTTTTTCATACCGAGACATCGAAGGGCATTCCAGGTTTGAAGAAGTGTGGTGTTTTTTTGAAGTGAATGGTGTATGGTGATGTCACTATCTGAATGCCTTTCTTATTTGCTTCTACCATTTCACTGCCTGAAACACATACACACACACACACACACACAAACATAGTCATCAGTCGTTTTTCTGAGGTGTCTCATCTCCTTTTGTGCTGGTATAATATAAAAACCTTCCAACAACTCTCAACTATCAAATCCAGCTCTCAATCCACCAAACTCTGAGTTCGGCTCTTACCAGTTTCTGTTAAAACACTGGCTGAAATGTAGAGAGATTTCCCAACTAGCTGCTGGATGTCTGGAAAGTTCTCCTTGATCATTTGTCTTTTCAGCTCGGCCTCTCCTTCTCCATCAATTATCTACAGAGAGACAAACAGCAACATCACGTCCCTTTACAGTAGTTTTTGCTATTTTATAAAAGTTATATTTGAAATAATGTAACTATTTTATTAATTAATTTTGCAATAACATTAGAGATTTTTATAATTTTATAAAATTATCTTTTACTTTTTATATTTTATGAAATTAGAATTTTTACTCATCTTTACTGTTTTAAAATAATGGTCACACACCTCCCATTGCAATCACTTCAGAAATATTTGTATACTTATTTATTTATTTATTTATTTTGCAAGAGGTTACATTAGCGTTGCAAAATGAATTGCACATCTAATGTCTGTTGCTTAATACAAACAAAACGGCATAAAATTCACAATGAAACAGCAGAAAGAATTCACAGCATTTCAATTTCCCCAAATTAGGTTATGTTACAGCCTTATTCCAAAACTGATTAAATTAATTATTTTCCTCAAAATTCTACAAACAGTACCCCATAATGACAATTTAAAAAAGAGTTTGTTTGAAATCTTAGCAAATTTATATAAAAAAGAGGTCCCACAGTTAACAGTGCATGTCAGAGCAAAAACCAAGCCATGAAGTCCAATGAATCGCCTGTAGACCTGATCTTACTAATTTAACAGATCGCCTGTTAAATTAACACTGGAGATTTTGCTGTGTAAGCACACAGCCAAGATAACAAAGGAGCATCTACGGGACAACTCTGTGAATGTCCTTGAGTGGGCCAGCCAGAGCCCAGACTTGAACCCGATTGAACATCTCTGGGGCGATCTAAAAACGGCTGTGCACCAACACTCTCCATCCAACCTGATGGAGTTTGAGAGGTCCTGCAAAGATGATTGGGTGGAACTGCCCAAAAATAGGAGTGCCAAGCTTGCAGCATACTCAAAAAGACTCAAGGCTGTAATTGATGCAAAAGGTGATTAAACTAAGTATTGAGCAAAGACTGTGAATACTTTTGTACATGTGATTATTATTAAGTTTTTTTATGAATTTGGAAAGATTTCAAACAAACTTCATTCACATTGTAATTATGGGGTATTGCTTGTAGAATTTTGAGGAAAATAATGATTTATTTATTTATTTTTTTTTAGAACAAAACAAAATGTGGAAAAAGTGAAGGGCTCTGAATACTTTTCGGATGTACTGTATGTTGAACCACAAACATGTAAGCATTGCCTTTGGCTCCAAGTTGTGCATTGCATGGGACTATAATTAATAAAGTTATAAATCTCAGCTCTCTCTGAACTCACCTGAACCTTTTGCAGAGAGGCAGCAATGCTGATCCTCTTCTCATTGTCTACCACACCAAACACCACAAATGCAGTTCCTCTCACCTTATTACCAAAGAGGTACCTAACAAAACCAATATACACATCAAACACTGGAGAACATCCCTTGTGATAAATCTTTAAATAACTAGTGTGGACACAGAAATAAAGTACATATAAGATATGCAATAACTCCAGACTAGAGTACTATACACAGCAAAACATCCAGAGTGAAATTAGCTCTGTTGGGAGTACATGTGAGACCACATTCAGGAGTGTGAAAGTGTTAAAATAGGAGTGTTAAATTAACACTGAATCTGAGTTAAAGTTAATGAGATAATTAAGTGATTAATTGAGGGATGATTGACCATAAAGAATCAACAAAGGTGAAAATCACTATTTCTATGTCACCATTATAGTGCTCAGTGTTTGGTTAAGTTGGGCTCTTGAGCCTTACATTTTTGAAGTCAGATTTGGTTTGGCTGTTACAACTGAATTGTGACAAACTGATTTGATTGGCCTTGTTGATTATAACAACCCTGTGATTGTGATTAGTAAACAAACTACTAAAAGGAACATAAAAAATACACTAGTAAGAATAAAGAAAATTACTGAAACAATTCAACTAATAATCTATTCATGCTGCAATGCATCATGGGAGCCATGGATGAACTTTGATAGGTGGCACCCAGAATACACTGCAACATGCTTTTTTGATTTTCACAGGTTGATTCTTGATGTTTGCATGTCTAACAGAAAAATACTCTTTTGAAAGATTTTTGAGTAAACTTTTAAGAAATTCCTCAGATTGTATTTAAAATGCTGGAAATACTTTGTTGAAGAATCATAGGGCTGCAATAATTAACAGTGTAACTTTAACTCAGTAGTTCAGGAATAACAATATTCTTTGCTTGTCCATCAGCTTTATAACTCAGTTATAACAGCCAATTAAAATTTGACACTCCTATTTTAACACTTTCACACTCTTGAGTGTGGTCTCACATGTACTCCCAGCAGAGATAATTTCACTGAATTTTTTTTGCTGTGTAGATTAGTGTGCACAGTAAAACAGTTAAATACTAATGTTTCATACTTAGCTGATATGTCCACTGTCAGCGAGGGCTCATTCACATAGAAAAAAGGTTTGCGTGGATTTAAAGTCACTTCAAAGCTTGGCAGCACTACAAAAATACAACAACTTTTCAGCCATTCTTCAATATTTCCTACATCCTTACCAACATAATTGGTTCTCGAGAAGACACAGTTAACATACCATATTCCATAACCTCAAATTCAGTGGTGAAGTTCTTTTGCGGTGTGTTTGTGTACTTTGCGATCAACTTCCAAATCCCAAAGCTTCAAAACAGAATGTGCATAAAACACAAGAGTCTGATTAACAGAGAGTACCTGCATTGGGACAGTCTGTAGTTCACTGATCGATCTTAACTGAATGGTGCACTTTAACAGTAAACAAACCTGGCAAGTTCAGGTAAAGCAAAGGTTTCGGTTCTGATGCCCTGCCTTGGCTGGAATTGATCTCTGTCCAGTGTGATGCCTTGAGGATTCTTGTTAAACATAAAAAAAAAAAAATCAGTTGTTGTTCGTTTTATGCAGTAATCAATGATGGGGCAATTTTGGTGGTAGTTACAGCACACGTGATGGGGTTCAGTTATTTAATGTAGTGATGCACCGAAAATTTGCCAACTGAAAATATTTGACCGACAAATAATTTTCAGTTTGGTCTGAAGCAGTTTTGGAGGGCCAAAATCATTGCCCAAAATATTGATGTTTAATTTGCACTTCTCTAATGCTGCCTTTAGTTTTCAATTAAGAAAAAAACTTTCAGTGCATCAATAATTTAATCTATGCTAGTATATACTGAACAGCATTTATTTGCATACCATGATATCGACCGAGATGGAAACTCCATCAAATGGATGTTGATCAGGAGTCAAGGAGAAGATCCTGTAATTAACTGAACAAAAAAAATAAATAAAAAAAAATAAAAATATAAAAATTATATATATATATATATATATATATATATATATATATATATATATATATATATATATATATATATATATATATATATATATTCAAATATCATTATGTGTGCTAAAGCTTTATGTAAAACTCTATGCATATGGTGACAGCAAAAGTCATGTTTACACAGCTGAGAAATATATCTAGTTTTCTCTAAGTTTCCTTTCTATACTTAAAAAGGATTCTGTTGTTTTATTGTCACAGAAATCATTATAAGTTATATATATATATATATATATATATATATATATATATATATATATATATATATATATATATATATATTTATATATAGATATAGATATAGATATATATAGATATAGATATATATAGATATATAGATATAATTAGAATATTCAGGATTACAGAACTGAATGCAACAACATGTTTTTTTTTGTTTGTTTTTTAAACCAGTTAAAAAAAATGTGTTAAAAGCCAATTAAAAACTCAATCATACCTGTGCTATCAGGTGTGTAGATGGGTTTGTCTGTTTGTACAAAAATATATCCAGACTGGAATGATACCATGACCACTTTCTCCAGAGTGGTGGATGGAAACTGGGCTTGCAGATACACATACTGCTTCTCCAGAGGATCGTCAGTGAAGAACTTCTGATCATCAGGGATCTGCAGAACAGAGAATCAATCAGCTTAAATTATATCTGATAATAAAATAATGAGAAGTAGACATAACTGCACTCTCACCTTTATATCTGTAAAGATCTGGAAACTGTTGGCTGCAGTCAGTGTCACTGATTTAGACAGTATCTCCAGGTTCTTCTTCGGGTAGTTCTTTACTATGATCCTCACATTCAGGTTTCCACCAGAGTAATCCTGAGCCTCCACAAACACGTTCTCTAAGGAACCCACCCTCAGCAAATTAGGAGCTGACAGAACATACCTGACGAGATATGTTAAGATTTACATTTGTCTATATCTCAAGAAGGATTTTCATGAATTTCAGAAAAAAAGAAAAAAAAAAGAAAAATGAATGTACTTACAGTGGGTCACATAATGCAAGCAAAGGGAAGCAAAGAAAGACGACAGTCCGCGTCACTACATCCACATGCATCGTGTTCATCTTCTGGCTGCAATAGTAACTAAAAGCAGAGCACTATTTCGACTTTTATCGTTTATCTACCTTTCACGATATCATCATTGTCCTCAGAACTGTTGAGTAACTCGGGTGGAGAAACTATGTCCTCCACCCAGTTTCACAACACACTTTGTCTATTCTAGTTTTTGAAACTAAGGGTGACATGACAAAACAAACCCACCAGTGCAAGGCAATGGGTGCTTCAGTTGCTTATTTCCACATTCTTCTTTCCTTTTGAAGAATGAAGGTGTGAAGAAGCATCAGTTAGGATATTAAGAAGCACCCAACTGTCTGAATGTCCGTTTGAGAAAAGCAGTCTAATGACAGTTTCTTGTGAAGTGAAAATCAATTATTAAATTATCTGCTCTCATTGTGCAATTAGAGAACGTCTAAAATGCATTCAACTACAAGCTGTTACTAGTTTTTTTCCAAAATGTACAAGTTGATAAACGTTTTGCTGACTTCCTGTTTTCTCAAGTTATTTCACAAAAAAAGCCCAAGGGTCAATAAAAGTGTAAGTTAGACTCTATCACTTATTAAGCTCTGCAACATAACAGAAAAGTACATTTCTATCTTGATTGTCTTGTTGACATGAAGAATGAAATTAGAAACATAAACCCATCGCACCACCAGTTGCCGTGATTTTGCCAAGTATGACATGTTCCTGGATCAACATCTTCTGATGATCCTGGATCAACATTATTGTCCAAAAATATAGACTTAACCCAATCCCTAACCCTAAACCTAACCCTAGCCATAATTTATTCCTAAAATCAGTTGGAAGTGGTAGCTGATTAACAAGAGTGTAGAATCACCTAACCCTGATTTTAAGCCAAAAACTGATATTTTCTGAAAAGTTATATCTCAATTCTGATTGGAATGTTGTTGTATTTGTCGCCATCCAACACATTCAAGTGTTGTTTTTTTTATGTTTTATTATTATTTATTTTATTTTTTTATGTTTGAATATCGGTTTCAAAATCATTCTAATGATACACTGACTTCTAAAAAGGCTTCTGTTTCTTTCCCACACTCCGGCCCAAACAATTGTGACAGTGAAGTTCTCCTGCTGACAAACAAGGAAAATATAAGAACATCTTATATAGGGAAAGGATGGTAATAATTTCAATTCTTTTTTTTTTTTTTTTTTTGTAGAGCTATGTCCACTAAAATATATTAATAGAAAATAAGTTCAAATACTCAAATTTATCAAAATATATAATTTTTATTTTAAGGTTTATAAAAATGTGTATATATTACACTGTAAACAATTTTAACATCAGTTCAATATACAGTATAAGAGATTTAAATTAAAGTTAGTTAATTTTCCTGTTTTTCTTACTATTTTAACACTGGAGTCAAATATTGCACAAAAACATACACATATTTTGAGTGACAACAAAAAAAAAAAAAAAAAAAAACATCAGCAGTTGACCTTTCACAGGGAGTTTGATTGACAGGCGCTTTGACCAATCATAACGCAGAATCATGACTTTTTTATTTACCTAATTTATTTCAAAATAAAAGTTTGCTAAAAAAGTATTTTTAAGGCTCAAAACAAAGAAATTTAGTATAAAATTATTTGCAGTGCATGTTAATCTTGAAAATCAATTTTTTTATTTGTGCAATTCACACTATTTTAATAGGATAACCACAAACGTGGTGCCTTTATATAATGCTTTTTTGTTTGCTTGTTTGTTTGTTTGTTTTTTTCTGAATTTTTTTGGTTGATCTCTATGAGTTTAATAAACCTACCATAAAAACAACAAACCCTTCATTTCTTTAATAATGGGCAAACTTACAAAATCAGCAGAGAGTCATATAAATATTTTCCCCACTGTGTGTGTGATGAACACAGGATGGTATTTTTTCTATAATTTGTGTCACATCTACGGCATGTTTAAATTTTTAGAGTGACAAATTGTTTGACAAGAGTTTAACAGTTCAAACTGAACTATGCTGTAGGATCTTTCTTACAGACTCGTAGGATCTTTTTCTAGTTTCCATACTGACTTTTGTATGCAAGTCCTGTGACAATCGCTCAGCAGCCACAACTTTTTCATGATAGACAAAGGCAGAACATATGATGCTGTGATGATTAATGAATACATATTTGGCTAATATTGCAAAATACAGTTTACATTACTAAACACAATCATTTGGCACATTACACGAATATGACACCTCTAGAATAGGAAAAGCTTTATTAATGAACTGAAAATATGACACAAAAGTCTGCCAGTTTTATAAATACTATTCAAGATTTGAATTTTGTTTGCATTATTGATGCACTTTTTACATAGTTAACACTGTAGATTTGAATCTTGTTTGTATTAACACTGTGATCCCAGCTAAAATTTTTGTGTTCTAAAAATGTTCTCAGAACATTACCATGATTGTTTTAACAATGTTTTTAGTGGGTAGTTTTATTTTTGTTCCCAGAACGTTCTCTCAAAAGATAGGATAACGTTCTCTAAAAATATTGCAAAAATGTTTATTAATAACATTATTAGAACATTAGCCCCTAACATTCTAATTAAGATTTAAGCAGATGCCTTGCCTTGTCTTGTTTAAAGTAATAGTTTGGTTTGATGTCACCATAATGGTGGTAAGTGTTGGCTTTAGTTGTGCAATTTGACACTTGACTTGTCAGTGTTGTTCTTTAACTGCTGTAATCTTTATTGTGGCAAAAACGGCAAGAAAACATGTGGTTTGATGGTGCTGGTTGCTTGCTGATGAGTAACACATCATCACATATGTGGTCTGTTTTACCCTTTTTTACCAAATCTAATGTACAGTGTTACTTGCATATTAATTATTAAAGCAACTTAATGGCTAAATAGCCTGAGACAAAGCTGAACTTAAAGCAGATTATTTCAATGATTTGAGAAAAGAAAAAAAAAAACTTTTTTTTCTTGTCACACAAACATCAGGATTCAGTGTATGAATCTCAACAATGGTGACATGCTTCATGCTGCAATGTATTCTGGGTACATCACACAAAACTCATTCATGTCACCCAGAATGCACTGCGGCATGAAGCATGTCACCATTGTTGAGATCCCTACAGTAATTCTTGAGGTCTCTGTGTGTCTAACCTTTCTCTGGTTCATTAACAATGTAATTTAAAAAGAACAGACAAAATATGACATAAGTTTGCAAGATCTTATGCATTGCATCTGCTATAGTCAGTAATATTTAATTAATAGCATAGAACTCCAGATAAAACATACTGACCAGATTACTACATGAGGAAAATCACTGTTTTTGCTGTAACAAATATAGCTACAGCAGTTAAATTAACCGTAACTGAAAGAGTCATACTGTCTAAGGACTGATCACCATAATGGTGACATCAAGCTAAACTATTATTTTCAATAAACCATCAACACCTCTGTTAATCTCAATAAGAACATTTTTACATTTACGACAGAAATAAATCTTGTTTATAATAAGTGAAGTTGGTAATACTGTTTTTGGAGTTATTTACGCTAGAGTTTGACACCAAACAGGGGTTGGGTTTTCACTTTCAACCAACATTTGACTTCTGAGCCATGTCAGTCCATATCTAGTGTGATGGGAAGCTTTATTAGAATGTTAGAGAATAATGTTGTAACAACGTTATCAATAGATATTTTTAGAATGTTTTTAGATAATGTTATCCTAACTTTTAGCAGAACATTCTGGGAACTAAAATAAAACTAGCCGCTGAAAACGTTCCTAGAACATTAAACATTTCTAGGTGGGTATCTGCTTTGACACAATCTGTATTTTATAAAGCACTATATAAATAAAGAAGACCTTGCAAGACTTGACATACCTCTATTACTGTACATTTCTGCAATATGGACATTACACTGGCAGTCATTTCTGCAGTGGTGGGCCGACAGAGCAAAGCCTACTCTGCTGGCTTAAACCCTATCAGAATCACTGACTTAGTTTTAATATATCTTTTCCATAAATATGCATTCAATTATTTCCAATGGTCTATTCTCTTCATTTCACAGATTTTCTCTGGTTGCACTGGTCTAGCAGTGTATGTTTTTTTTTTGTTTTTGTTTTTTTTTTAGAGCTTTTATGCAACCATATTTCAGCAATCGTGTTACCAGGGTCAAATAAATCTGCATGAGATACCTATCTGTGATGAATTCAGTTATACCGAATTTATGTGTAATAGAAATATAGCTGTGGCATCATTATCATGGTACTACGAGGTGGATTTATTCATGTAGGACTCCACTGAAGGCTCCACTGAATATTTACAATTTGAATAGTGATTATTCCAGTTTTGGGTTGTATTAAAAATGTCCTGCAGTGTATTTTACGATTATTAAACAGCTAAACAGTTTCAAAGTATTGCACAAAAAATGAAAATTTTGGATTTGTAATTAATACCCTAAATGTAATAATAATTAAATTAATAATTTTGCCAGGCACTCCAAAATAAACATTATATATTTTTATTCAGTCAGTAATAGTATTTATAAGTATTTGGATCAAACAATACTATGAAGATTCATGAAAAGTTTGTAAGAGATGACATTTAACTTTCTGTAATCAACACATTTTGGTTATATGATTATGTAGCACATCCTTCTGTGAGAAGGCTGTTCCGGAGGTCAGTGATGCCGATGTATCGATCTCTGTGTACTGGAGTTTGGCTTTCCTCTCTTGTAGGCCAGTATTCAACCCAGGTCTGCTCTCCAAAGATGTACTGCAGACTAAAAACAACAGAAAAGTGAAAGCAGAACATACAAAATTACAAACTTGGCTACACTTGGTACAAGGGTCAAAATAAAATTGTTTCATACACTCTTGAAAAACGTTTACACCACTTAAAAAAAAAAAAAAATTCTCCAAAATAAAATTTTATATTTTTAATAAAACATTTCTTCAAAATAAAAGTCCAACATTTCGGCCAATCAGACAAAAGTATTGGCTAATGCCTATATTTAAAGGGGTCATATGATGCTCTTTAAAGATCATTATTTTGTGTATTTGGTGTAACAGAATATGTTAACATGCTTTAATGTTCAAAAAACACATCATTTTTTTTAATACTGTACATTATTGTAGGTCCTCTATGCCCCGCCTCCTTCCGATAAGCGGAGTCTCCTCTGATTGGCCAATTGACACTTTGCATTGTGATTGGCCGAACACTGCAAGAACTCGTCAGAAATGTAACACCCCTTTCCATAATCTCAAGCTTCTTCTTTCAAAATAAATGTATACAGTTAATAGTGCCCTTAGTTTTACCATCAGTTAAATAAAGTGCTTTTTCTTTCTTCTAGATACACACACATCTCCCTGACATGACTGGATCAACACTAACTGCAGTTACTGAAACCAATCCTACTTTATTTGCGTGAACATTTGGGAGGCATTATGCAAATACTTCCACATAGTGACGTAGAGATGTTGGGGCGTGTTGGAACAAGCCATTTCAGGGGGCATGGTAGAGTCTTAACATTGATAAAGAATATCTCTTCGGATTCAAGACTTTGGTCTTTGCAACTTTACAGATCTTCTTCATGCACCAAGAGCTTGAAACACTCCAAAGAAAAAGGACAAAATTAAATAGCATCATATGACCCCTTTAAACTAAAATGTCAGATATGGGCTGATATATCAGCCTTGCAGATATGTCAGTTGAAAAATAAAAAAAGTATTGATCGTAAAAGATGTGCATTCAAGTCTTTTACCTATCTCCAAGTTTTGACACATCTTTTAATAACATAAAACAGAACTTAGCATAATTTTAGATGAAGAATATAGTCACATCATTAAGCCATGCACAACACTCAACAGACTTCAGATGCATAAACCTCAGGCAAATCCTGCTATCTTGAAGACACACAGTGGACACCTACCTTCCCCCGAGCTTTGGCAGGTCAACAGATCTGCCCATGATGAGGTACGACTTGTCTTTTATCAATCCTAAATGTTCTCTGCAACTGGGACGAGCCAAAAATTCTCTCACTGTCCCTTCAACATTCTCATCAGTACCTGCAGGACACAACAGCATTTAGGAAACAATTCAACTTCAGTCCAATTTAGCCTTCTGTAGAGCATGTATTAGAGAAAGACAACAACATTTAACAGGAATCAGACACATTTCAAGTGAATTTCATGATCAGTGGAGGAAACAATGAACCGTACCTTCTTTTAGTACCTCTTCCACCTTCATTTGATAGATGTCAGTGACCATTTTCAGATCCATCCCCACCACCTTGACTTTATAAACTGTAAAGCATATTATATCGTTATCTACATATGGAACTATAAGGGTCAGACCAAAAAATGTGATTATGTTGAATTAACAGACATAGTCACTATAAAGAGAGCAGAGTATATCACTTTTATATTGCATCCCATCAGGAACGAACAACTGGAGCATTAAGGTAGAAACAATTGAGTAAATGGTGAATCTTAATTTCTGGAAGTATGAAAACATGAATTAACACACAGAACTGAATGTGTTTACCATAATCCATGCCAGCTTCACAGGCTTTATTGAGACGCACATCATCTTCAACGTGGTTTTTCTTCTGGTAACTGCAGTCCTCTGTGTTTCGAGAAGTTAATAATGTTCATACAGGCACATACACACTTGAATTTCTCTTCTTTCACATTTCAGATTAAAATAAATCATAACTTCTCCAAGGCTTAAACCTGGTAAAATAGATCATTTCAGTTCAACCTCAGCAGTCTTCCAGACTGGTCTGTTTCACTACTACATTTAGGACAGATTTTGCAGGCTAACATTATAAGTGGACTTCAAGGAACCACATGAAAGTATTTTTGTGGCTGATAATACCTTCTGCGCACTGGCACTGGTCTCCCTTACACAGTCTGTATAGAGCGGCATCTTCCCTGTCAGGGTGGAAGAACTTTGTACAGCGTGCATCTGAAAATCACACACAAAATAGATATGGATCACACAGAAATGTTTCATCAAATGACCATATTACCAAATTTTCTGGAATATATAAGTTACGTGAGCACAGGGTTATTTGTATAGTGCATTTCACACAAACAAAGTTAGGCATGCTGTTTATGATTCATGTTGTTTATAATAAATGGCGCTATATTTTATGTTGGTTTCATACTTGTATTTGTAATTTCTGTTTAATATACCATTACAGGATTTGTTGTGGTGTGAGGGGAACTAAAATGCATGCTAATATTGTTTGCAAATTTTTCACTTTACATTATTTTCTTATTTCTGAATGTGAAAAAAGTGACTTTATACAATGATGCGGCTAATCTTTTCTTTCTCTTTTATTGTCTTTTCTTTTTCTGTTTTTGACAAGTTACAGTCATGTGAGACTTATATTTTCCCATAATGCAGCAATATTACAATATCTGCTTAGAATATATATATTTTTTAATTAAGATTATATTACCTAATATATGTATGGCATAAAGAATAGTGTTTATTTTTCAAAAATATTTGTTTTTATAAATAATGGAACTTAATTAGTATATTAATGTGAGGTGTCCAGTTTAATTAAATATTAATGAGTGTGTGTGTGTGTGTGTACCAATAGCTTACCTGGGGAGTAATATTCATATATTGTGACTGCAGCAGGTTGTAGCAGACCCACATTTTGTATTTTGTGCATTCTGAATGCAATTCTTTCTGTCTCTCTATGCAAAACCTGATCAAACAGAAATCAAAGCAAATGTATAATTACATGTCATATTGTACACTGGAGACGCAACATGTTAATATTTGCAGTAAGTTCAAAGAAATATGACTATCCACCTTTTTCCTAAGACCCGTATCGCTTTGCACAAATTATGGGAGTAACTTCCATTTACACTGTAAACAATCAGCAAAAGTTTCATTCTATGAATGCAAAAATAAGCATTTTCAAAAATTGGGAGCATTGAGGTGCCATTATTTTACTCACCCTTCAACCATCTACGATTTAAAAGTGTAAGTGTAATAACATTAACAAATTACTATCAACATACCATGAATAATTTCTAAAGAACCTATTTCTATCTGCAGCAATATTAAGAATGCGTTAAATATCATTATAGTAATTTAGATCTAAAAATAAAAAAGACTCTTAGTGCATTCCATGGTTTATATTGTAAATGAAATCGGGAGAACAAGCCACAAATTCATACTATTTGTATACATTTTTCATTTGCTTACAGTAGAATACAAAGGAAACATGAAACTATTTAGGAGGAAAATGCAGCGGGCTGAAAATAGCTATGCTATAGATATCGTTGTTATACAATGTCACAGTAATATACCAAATGTAGCATCATTCTCCTAACTTCTGAAAATACAAAATTAAAGAAAATGCACAGCCCATTCAGTCAAAAACACTTGATAATTATTTGTAGCGCAATCTTCTGATTTGAAATTATTTGTTGCAGTCTTTTTGAGTGGAACTTCCCCAAACCGGAAGTGCCTCCCATAATTTAAAACGCATAGGCGTTTAGGTAATATGGTAGGTACTTTACCTACCTATAAAAGGTAGGTAATATGTCGGCCACACGGTACACAAACATGAGCACAGAGTCACATGGAACCCTGTGGATGTGCAGCTATTGAATATTAATGAACACGTTGTCCGCCAATCAGAATCAAGCATATTTTATAGAAATATACAGCAAAAACACATACTTGATAGTATGCAGACATACCTTTTCTAAGTAGAGGATAAGGGATCCTCGCTCTGAAAGCACTTTGTCCATCTCAAATTTCTGAATGTATCTCTCCTTCCCTGTGGACAACTGAGGGTAAGGAAACAAGAAATACAATTTATGTCCTGCCTGTATGTGATGCACGATCAAGTCACATTAAAGGGATACTCCACCCCAAAATGAAAATGCTGTATAAATCATTTATACCCCCATGCTGTTCAAAGCCCGTAAAAGCTCTGTTTATCCTTGGAACACAATTTAAGATATGATGATGCACTGTTTTTACATGTATTGAGATTTTATTTGAAATAAAACAGTGCATCCTTGTGGCAAGAGCACACACAGCTGATGTGGAGAGACAAAGAGGAGACTGCACAGCAAAATCCCCAGTGTTAATTTAACACTCTTGAGTGTGGACTCATATAAACACTAAAGCAGTGTTAAAAGTAACACTGAAGCAAAGTTGAAGTTAATGAGATAATTAAGAAGTTAATTGAGTTATGATTGACCATTATTGAAGACACCTGATGTTAACAAGCAGACTCACCAAACGAGAAAATCACAATTTGGGTATCACCATTATAGTGGTCAATGTTTGCTTTAGTTGGGATCTTGACCCTTCAGTTATTATCTTTAGATTTTATGTGGCTGTGGTGATTGAATTATATCATACAGACAGACCACAGCAAAGGCAATCATGTGTGCCATTGATTGTGGGTTGAGCTATTTGTTATAGAGTGACCTGAATGCCTGAGTTTAAGTTTCTTTACTGCATACATAAATTAAGTGAAAAAGAAAAGTAAGCAACCCAGCATTTCTGACAAAGTATGACATGTTTTTAATAGTTAGTGCTACGTAAAAAAGAAGTCTTTTGTTTAGACACACAGACATCAGGAATCAGTGTGAGCATCACAAAAACGGTGACCATCAAAAAAGCATGTTGTAGCCAATAAAAACTCAATCCATGGCTCCCATCATGCATTGCGGCATGAATTAATTATGAGCTGAACTGTCTTTTTAACTTTTTATTCTAACTATATTTTACTTTTGCTGTTTTTATGTTCATTTGTTGTATCTAGTTTTGTGATGTTCATAGTTGGTCTGTTTATCTGAATATGCTGTTTGTCACCGTTGTTGAGATTCATACGTTGATTATTGTTATCTGTGTGTGCCTAAAATTAAAATTCTTTAATACAAAAAAAATCAGAATCACTTGCAAGAGATAACTACAAAATGTATAGAAAATACAGATTTTTTCATTGTGGAATCAAAGCTGTGACAATCAATAATGGAAGTTTTACTTTGAGAAAAGACTGTAAATGAGTTCAGTGACTCATGTCAAACAACGATTACATTAAAACATAATCATCAACACACGATGATTTTTGCTCTTGGTTTGACAAACAAACTTTATAAGTAAAAAGTTACAAGCCAAGATCCCAACTAAAGCAAACACTGACCACTATAATGGTGATACACAAATTGTGATTTTCTCGTTTGGTGATTCTGCTTGTTAACATCAGGTGTCTTCAATAATGCTTAATCATAACTCAATTAACTTCTTAATTATCTCATTAACTTCAACTCTGCTTCAGACGTGTTAATGCAGCTCAACTGTGTCAAAACGGTGAAATTCATAAAAACAAGTAAAATTCAGCTGTAAGTACAACAGAATTCTGTTGGCATCTGATCTTGTCTGATCGTAACAGCCAGACATAATAATGAAGAACCGTGCTAGTGATAGCGGTTTAGATTAAAACAGCTACCGAAGCCAGATTAAGGGTTGCTTCTAGTATGTTCTAGAATAGTGTAATTTAAATTAATAATTTTTAAATCATACAGATGGGAGGCATCACTTCATTGGTTAAGTATCACAATACCTCTTGCAGATCTCCGCTATCCACAGAAAATCCGGTCGGTATGCCAATATCCAGAATAGACATGGTGGCATCGCGTTGATCACTTTTGTAGCTGTGAAATCGGAGATCAAGAGCAGATTTTATTAACAGGTTTTGTAGTTTGCTCCATCTTCTTCATCAAGTAAAGCTTTTGGTGTGAACCTGAGAAGCTATTATATTGTAGTAACACAGAGCTGCTCATCTATGAATGAACATGTTAATGTTCTTTGTAATGCGAGTCTTTATGTAGTTATGATGATAAGCAATTTAAAGCCTAAATAAGCAAATGCTGATCAATTACAAATAAAATAGTTTCTTGACATAAAAAGAAACTTATTAGAATATGTGTTTACATACTAGAAGTCCATAGTGAGCTTGTAAGTTTCAATGGCTCCATCTTCATTTGCTAAAGATAAAAAAATAAAAATAAAACATGGTTATAATTAAAACCAACAACCAACACAATGTTTTGGAGGGGGTTTTTTTGTATGGAAAGGGCAGGAACTCAGTCTTACGTGTATCGTCTTTCTCCATTTTAACAGTCAGATCAAAGAAAGTACAGTCAGACTTCTTCACAGCAGGTCTGGCGTAGTACATCGTCAGAACCTGAACACAGCAGCCCGTCTCTGATTAGATGTTCACACACTTTAATCTTTCTGTTGACTGTTTAAACGCTCATGGACACTTACTGAGAGAGTGGCTTTTCCTGTTCCTCTAGCAGTCACATTGAAGTCCTGCTTTATCTCCACCTGTGGAGTGAACACTGTTGAGTCTCAGAGTAATCAAATCCATAATATAATAGATATGATATATAATAATTACTATTAAATGACATAGACAATACAAATGATGGATGATGCACAACTAAACTCCCATAATCCAAGAAAAACAAAACTGACATGAGCAGCAAATCATTTTACTCCTCACCCTGTCTGACCGTATAAGATGTGCATTTTCTCTTTTAAAAGTCCATCTGACAGGTTTTCTTCTTCCTGACACGGACAGCTCCACGTCCAGATTGAAGTTTTGTTGGTCCCTCACCTGCGTGCGATACTCAGCCACGGCCTGGAAAACCATGATGGTCGCCTAGAAAAGACAGAAAAGCATTCAATACCTGTCCTGCAGTGTCAGTCACAGTGTTTATCACAGTCGGAAGATGAGGTGTTGATGTACCTGTGTGGTGCCATAACCACCATTGTGTTCCTGTTGTCTGGCCAACCAGTGCACTGCCTCTCCTGCTTTATCAAAGTCTTTGGCCTTCACAAGAGCCAGCACAGCGTAAGCCGTCGCTTCTAGTGAGATATGACGCTGTCCAGGGACAATCCAGGACAGACCGGCTGTTTCAAACACAACACGGGATTAGAAACAGGCTTGTCTTGCTGTTCCCTCTGTACTTGTTCCATTAACATTTTACACATTAACAAGCAGCATTGTAATTTTATTGTTCCATTATGTAAGCTTGGTTCAAAGTGAGTACTGGTGCAAAGTGCATCTCTCTCTCTCATGGCTTGCTGACTCGACTGACCTTCTTGTTGGGTGGAGTGTCTCATCAAGATGTCTTTTCTGAGTTTGTTCTCATTGGCCATGGCGTAGGATGCCATCGCAACAGTGTAAGGATTGGTCATTTGTGGAAGTCGACCTTCCAAGAAGGAAACAGCCTTTCTGATACTTTCTCGCAGACTCTATAAAAGTGTATGTTAGAAGTTAAAACCAAAAGGAAGAGTGTATAGTTCTGGCAAACACAGTGGTGGAAGAGGTGCACTTACAGAAACTGATTCAGCACAGATCTCTCTGCCCTCTTGCATGGCAATCACAACAAAGGCTGTTAGAGAGCCATCTGCATTTTTGCCCTGTACATCACCCAGGAATGAAGGACAACCAAAGAGAATTTCACAAAAAAAAAAAAAAAAAAAAAAAAAAAAATTTTTAAAGAGTTTATTATTAAATTAGCAAACCATGCCTGCTAAAAGAGCTTGCTAAAATATTTCTCAAGGACTGCAGGACTATAAAATATTGTAGGATAGTGGCAGAAGCCTATAGGTATTGCAAACCCATCTTGCTTTGGTTTCATATTTCATAAGAAAGAGAGAGAGAGATAGTGAGAGAGAATTGAAATCCCTTTGTGTTCTTTCACCAAACTTTTCATTTCCACTCAGAAACTTTGCATTCATTCATCAAACATATGCAGTCCCCCTAGAAACTTTATTGTCACTCGAAAATATAATTTTTCCTCAAATCACCATTTCCACTTAGGGGCTCTGTATCTTACAAATGCACAAAAGCATGTAAACGTATTATTCCATTTTAAACATTAATTGTAGATCAGCGTAATTACTTAATGCAGTTCTACTGCTAGTTTCCATTGTTTTCCTCTACAGGCGAGTTTAAATACAGTCTGTCATAATGACATTAAACTTACCACCATTCCTGATGAACCCACAGCTGAATCCTCTTTAAAGGAGCCGTCTGGCAGTTGTTTGTGAAGAACCAGCCACTTGAGGGCGCTACAGATCACATTTTCCTCTATAGTAACAAGGTTATAGGCAATGGAGAAGACTTTGGCCACATATGCTGTCAACCTTTAACAGACAGAAGCAAAATTATGCTAAAAAGTTAAGATTTGCTACCAATAATCTCAAAAACAATAATAATAAATTATTGCAGGGGAAACTGGGAATGAAATGAAACAAATCAATTGATTGAAATTAAAATACCATGTGCTGCTTTGGCTGCTTTGGAATACAGAATAGGAACCATCTGTTTTACGGTAGCTCAACTCCCCTTGATAACCTTCATACAAAAAATAAATAATATGTATTTGCTTATTATCTGTTTTTGATCTAAAGTTTTCAAGAGAGCATCTAAATCACCTGTTCTGATATGGTTAAGGGCTTCAGTACGGCGCTCCATGCCAACAGCCTCCCACTGATTGGTGTTGTCCAGATAATGGGTGGCAATGACAGGTAGAGTCATTCTGATGATGTTCTGCTCTCCACATCCACCGGGTTGGACAATAAGGCGACCCATGAAGTCTCCACTGATGGCCTGCTCGATGGTCTGACCGATCTCCTCACCTGAAGGGATGAAATTCAGGCTGAGTATTCTGTTTTTAAATGAGCTCTGTTACAATGAGCTGTCATTTCTGCAACACTTTCAACACTGGTTTGATAGGTAGGTTTTAAACTGACAGCACAATCAGTATTATTTTCAGACTGTAAATAGTGGATCTGGATATTCTTTAGGTGTGATCCATAATACAATCCATAAATTTTTATTTTCATAACTTATTCTAATGGTCGGAAAAATCACAATTTCGAAATTCCGTCACATTTCCAGGTCTTCCTCCAGTAGTGGACACACCCACGCTGTGGTTTGTGCTGGTTTGACTCGACACAAGAGCGCGGGAATTGGAATAATTGAGAAGGGTATAACTGCAGCCTGGAGATCTCCAAATAAGGGTGGGAACTCCAAAATAGGGTGTGGCTTCCTCCCATTGAGAGACAGGCGCATGACACGCATGCTCAATTTTTCTGTTGCTTGGAATAAAACGATAGAGTAAAATCTTTCCCCTCCGCTGGGACGGCTCCTGAATGATTCCCGTTTACATCATTAAGCAGAGGTTAAGACTTTCCAATCCAAACAGTTACAATGACAAATAAATGTATACTCCGAAAGCTCCACAAGACATGTGTGATCATATTACTGGATGCTCGAAATTGAACGGGAGAATGCACATTCTAAACAGCTTATTGTACAGTTAAGTTAAGTGCTGTTCTAATCTAATGTGCTGCTGCACTGTAAGGCACACACATAGGCTAGCGCACAGAATCATTCAGCGCAGATATGTACTGTCAATGCTGTTCTGTGATTTCTCAATAAAATAGCTTAGAAACAGAAAAGTTTAAG